>NW_017306756.1:598580-600232 GCF_000935625.1 Nanorana parkeri | reverse complement strand
GCGTTCTATGGTGACCTGCTTGCTGCAGCTTTCACCGTTGCCAGAACCGCAGCTGCGGGGGCTGAGAACGGGTACGGCGGCTTGTGCACAGCTGTTCTTGTCAACTGCATAACGAGATGTTTTTTTTGTTTTTTTGTTTTTAAGAATTTGCTCAAAAAGGAAGCGCGACTTCCCCAATATGTGAGAGGTCTCAGAATAAAGAGAACCTGTCTATGATTTGTAATTCTCTCCTTCAGTCTTGCACAGTTGTACCGGCTCCTCTCCTGGACTGAAATGGCTTCCTCTTATCACTGCACACTGCGAGCTTCTCACCATGTGCATTAGAAGCTGCAGCAAATCAGATGGAGCTCCGCCTCATTTCCCGGCTGGAAGACATATGATCTAGCACTTTCCTGCCCTGCCTGACTGTCCCTGGCCCCGCCCCTTTCATTCATTGGAGTTCAGTTCTTTCAATCATGGAGGCTCCACCTCACATGTGGGCATTGAGGGAAGTTTGTTCCAACTTTTTTGCCTCATCTCTGCTGCCAAGAGCAACCCTTGACTACAACAGGAAATGGGGGAGCGGATCAAACCACTACTCGCAGTGGGAGGGGAGGGGGGGAGTGACAAGGCATCCAGAAAGTGAAAGATCTAATCCGTAGGTTTCTCTTGACTGCGGGCAGAGATCGGCAGCCAGGGAGGGATAAGGCTGGGTTCACACCTAGGCGTATCGAATATGTGCGTTTGTCACGACAAAGCGCGTTTCCGAGGGCTACTTGGCTGTATCCCAATGGAAACGCGTAACAAAAATGCCCCAAAGAAGCTCCTGTACTTTTTTGGGCGTAGGACGTTTTGTAGCGCGTTCATACGGCCTGTAATACGCCCAGGTGTGAACCATGCCCATAGGAAACAATGGGATTTCGGTGTTTGAGCATTTTGCAGAGCGTAGGAACGCGCTACAAAACGCCCAGGTGCGAACCGGGCCTTACAGAGATAGGCCGGGTATTTTTTCTGCACATGCTCTTGCCAACCTCTTATTGACTCTTTATTTTATTACCCTATTTATACTTTTTACATGTGTTTTTGTTTTTGTTCTTCTCCTAGCCCTAGTAGTTAGTTATACGATGCCTCTCGCCCATTGCCCTACAATGCAGCGAGTACCCATTGGCCCCCATAACACATGCACGTCCCCTGTATGTCTTCAGGCTGCTCTACAGGCACACAGAGCGAAGCAGAAAGTGGTCACATGACCGTTAAAAGGGAAGTCATGTTGACTTTTGCATATCGGTTTTATTTTTAGGGTTTCATTTGTCTCCGTGTGTTTTTATATCCATGTATAATCTATACCTGAAGATCTCTCGCTCGCTCTCATCTGTAAGGTCCAACCCCACTTTGAAGCACCCCCATAGTTTTAAAGAAATCTCTTTGCAGCATCCTCCTCATAGGACAGGGCAGGGGGCGGAGCCATGACACCCTGAGCTTACAGGAAGTGTGTTGACTTAAACTGGCTGATTCATTCAACCTGGAAGGGGACCGGCGCTGGTCAGTCTGCACCGGAGTTGGGGTGGGTGTACTAGCCTGAGCTTTTAGCCTGGACTGGGGGGGGATTGTGACATTTTGGAATTCACACCTAAGCTGGATACAGGGCAAAGTGACAAGTTGTCTTAGTCTTA
>NW_017306756.1:591592-598570 GCF_000935625.1 Nanorana parkeri | reverse complement strand
CTGACATACACCTTTGAATACTGCCACGCTCAACACCTCTTCCCCGCATGAAATACACGCTCTGCCCAACCCCCGGAAGCCGGGTCGCGGTCATCGGCAACAACCACCATTAGAGCCTACCGCGCGTGGATCTACCCCAGCAAAGGACTTTCTTGTGCCCAGGACCACGCGGTTCCACCACAGTTTGTGCCGGGTGGAAAATTCACAATCTATCCAGATGGGGTAACGTGATTGGTCCAATCAGATCAGCCGCTTTGATCGGAACTGCCAGGATTCTTTTTTTTTTTCTAATGTAAGTAAGGGAAGGATTCGGACTTGTAAGGACTTTGACAAGTCGGCGTCTGCACGGACTTGCGTACTGAACACTACTGAGCCTTTTTTTGGTCGCTGTGTGTTTTTTTTTTTCTTGGCGTGTTAAGGGAGCCGGCGCTGTTCAGCTTCCTTTGTATTTTACTCTGAAATATTTTGCACAATATTTGTGTGTTTTGTACGTTTTTATCGCCCAGTTTGTACCTTTTTTTTTGATCTGTCGCCATGGCACGCATCAACCGGCCAGCTCCAGTGGAAGTCTGCTATAAAAATATGCGTTTTCTTATCACCCACAATCCCACCAACGCCACAATGAACACCTTCATCGAGGTGAGTGCATCAAAGTAAATGTATTTTATTTATTTTTTTAACCATGAAAATGTCATGAAATGTGGGACTTGGGGGACCAGAAATTCAATATTCGGTTTATTGTATACAATAATTCTTGTTGGGGGTACTGCTATCAGTATCGGTGCCGATGCCGAGTATTTGGGCGAGCACTCGTGATGCCTAGCCCGATACCTGAGCTTCCGGTATCAGGAAGCCAGGCAGCGAGTCATTACACGGCGCCCGGCTTCCTGATTAGCCGGGCAGCCGGCACCATGCTCCCTCGTCACTTGTGACGGAGCATGGAGGCGGCTTTCTGCCCAATCAGGAAGCCGGGCGCCGTGTAATGACGTGGTACCCGGCTCCCTGATTGGCTGGGAAGCCGGCTCCATGCGTCTTAAGAAACGAGGGAGCTTCCCGGGCCAATCAGAGCGCGGCACCCGGCTTCCTGATTGGCCAGCTTCCAGTCATTACACACTGCCCGGTTTCCTGACTGGTCAGAAAGCTGGCAAATCGGGAATCCGGGCGCCATCTAAAGATGCCGCGCCCGGCTCTCTGATTGGCCCGGAAGCCGGCTTCATGCTTTTTCATCACCTCGTGAGGAGAGAGCATGGAGCCGGTTTCCCGTCAAATCAGGGAGGATTCCGTCCAATACACAGCGCCCCGGCTTCCTGATTGGCCAGAAAGCCGACTCCATGCTTCTCATCTAGTGACGAGAAGCATGGGGACTGCTTCCCTGCTAATCGGGAAGCCGGGTGGTAAATCATTACACGCCGCCTGGCTTTCTTAATGGGACTTCCGGTCTCGGTTTTCGGTATCGGCGAGTACCGAAACAAAAATATCGGTACTCGCTACCAAAAAAACGGTATCTATGCATCCCTAATGCTGGTAATAAAGTGGCAGCGGCAATGATTCCAGGAGAAGGATACTCCTCATTTTCCACAAAGAGAAAAGATACATTGTAAGCTAACATTGATTCTCATTACAATGGCACATGGAAGTGGGGGTGGGGAGAAGATATACTAGTGTATTCGGCATTTTGTCCCTGAAGTTGATGTGTTGGAAGCAGAAGAAATGGACTAGTGTAATGATTTGAGGGACTTTGACAAGGACCAAATTGTGATGTGTAGACGACTGGGTCAGAGCAACTCCAAAATTGCAGCTCTTGTGGGATGTTCCCGGTCTGCAGTGATCACGACCTACCAAAGGTGGTCCAAGGAAGTAAAACGGTGAACTGGTGACAGGGTCATGGGGCGGCCAAGGCTCATTGATGCGCATGGGGAGGGAAGGCTGGCCCGTGTAGTCCGATCCAATAGAGCCACTGTAGATCAGATTGTTGGAAAAGTAAATGTTGGTTCTGATAGAAAGGTGTCTGAACACACAGAGCATCGCAGTTTGTTGTGTATGGGGTAGCGTAGCTACACACCAGTCAGGGTGCCCATGCTGACCCATGTCCACCACCAAACAATGGGCACGTGAGCATCAGATCTGGACCACGGAGCAATGGAAGAAGGTGGCCTGGTCTGATGAATGACGTTTTCTTTTACTTCATGTGGATGGTCGGGTGCGTGTGTGTCACTTACCTGGGGAAGAGATGGCACCAGGATGCACTATGTGAAGAAGACAAGCCGGCGGAGGCAGTGTGATGCTTTGGCCAATGTTCTGCTGGGAAACCTCGGGTCCTGCCATTCATGTGGATGTTACTTTGACACGTACCACCCACCTAAACATTGTCACTGACCAAGTACACCCCTTCATGGAAACGGTATTCCCTGATAGCAGTGGCCTCGTTCAGCAGGATAATGCGCCCTGCCACACTGCAAAAAATGGTTCAATAATGGTTTGAGGTGTTGACTTGGCCTCCAAATTGGACAGATTTCAGCCCAATTGATCATCTGTTGGCAGGGCCAGATTTACTCTCTGCTGCCCCAAGGCCAGGTTCCTCAATGCGCCCCCCCTCCCCTAACCGCCAAACCCCAATAGAGAATGGCAGGCCTGCAGGCTGCATACAAGTGATCTGGGCGACATTGCTGAGATCACTTGTACAAAACAAGCGGCGGCTTCCACGCTGTACATTTAGCTCTGCTTGCTCAAAGCCGGGCTAAATGTAGAAAACAACTGCCCATCCCGCATCCACAACTGCATGTCCCAGGCGTCTGGAGATGGGAATTCCACACCCCTGCTGCCCCGAGGCTGGGCCTTGGTTGGCCTTGTGGGAAATCTGGCCCTGTGGGATGTGCTGGAAAAACAAGTCTGATTCATGGAGGCCGATCACCTCACAACTTATAGGACTTGTCAGCCCTGCCTGCTGGACTACAGAGCTCATCCTGTCCTCACCCCTCTCTGTCCTTCTCCAGATGCAAACGTTGTTTTTATTCTCAGCAAATCAGTACTGCTGCCATGACTCCCGGGAGCCTCCCCGTACACTGTAGGGAAAGATCTCTTGGGATATGTAGCTCTGGAGGCGTGTGTGCATTAATAAGAACCGAGCTCCCAGCAGCTGCCCGTGCATGATATTTACAACCCTGCCGATGACGTTGTAGGGAGTCCTTAAAGATGTTTCTCATTAAAAGAATTAATAATGATGCCTGAACATGAACGGGGGGGGGTTGGGGGTACATTTTCAATGAATGCCCGGGCATATAAAATGCCTTTTATGATTTGTATCCCTTCTATTAGAATTGATAGACTGAGCTCTGTCCCTGGGAAGTCCGCCTTGTACGGGGACAGAGAGACCCGCGGGGTCCCAGCCAGCTCGGAGATATCCAGTGTGTGCCGCGCTGTGTCTCTGGCTCTCCAGCCGGGCACTTGGCAGCGGGTCGGATCGGCTTTTTGCTATTTTTGGGAAGTCTGCGTAGACTGGCATTGGCCAAAATCCCCGAGCGCTGTTTACAGGGGTGGAACCGATCCAAACTCCGCTCTCCGCTTTATTGGATGTTTGGGAACTTCAACCAAACTAAAAATAAATACACTGGATTTGGATGGTGTGACTAGTCGGAGTGATCATCCGGCCGCGGCCACATTTTATATAATTCATCTTGTACTGTTCACATCAATTCCTCGGGGCAAGAGAGGTCAGGGGTCTGAGGAGCTGAATACACCCCCGGGTCACTGTTATGACTGTTATATATCCTCTGGATGACTCTGCTCCTTCCTCTATAACTCTCCTCTCCTGATATACTCTGCTCTGCTGGATGACTCTGCTCCGTCCTCTATAACTCTCCTCTCCTGAAATACTCTGCTCTGCTGGAGGACTCTGCTCCTTCCTCTATAACTCTCCTCTCCTGAAATACTCTGCACTGCTGGAGGACTCTGCTCCTTCCTCTATATAACTCTCCTCTCCTGGCTATACTCTGCTCTTCTGTTCCTCCCTAGATGCAGTATGGTGAGTGAGTATTGCATTGTCACCCTGTGAACAGGAACTTTGTTGCTGGCAGGATCACAAGGAGGGCTTGGGGCGGGGGAGCCTGAAAAAAGACAGCAGTGCCTTAGCTGATCTCACACTGCAGATATACAGCTATGAGGCTACAGAACAGGGAGTGCCTCGGCACAGGAAGGACTCTGGTATCAGCGTTGCTGAGGCACAGGAAGAGCACTGATATGGGGGAGTGCTTAGACACAGGAAGCAGTCTGATATGGGGAGTGCCTAGACACATGAAGTGCTCTGATAAGGGGGAGTGCCTAGACACAGGAAGGAGTCTGATATGGGGAGTTCCTAGACACAGGAAGGAGTCTGATATGGGGAGTGCCTAGGCACAGGAAGGACTCTGATATGGGGAGTGCCTAGGCACAGGAAGGACTCTGATATGGGGAGTGCCTAGGCACAGGCAGTACTCTGATATGGGGAGTGCCTAGGCACAGGAAGGACTCTGATATGGGGAGTGCCTAGGCACAGGAATGGGGGTCTGATATGGGGAGTGCCTAGACTCAGGAATGGGGG
This sequence comes from Nanorana parkeri, assembly GCF_000935625.1. Lineage (NCBI taxonomy): Eukaryota > Metazoa > Chordata > Amphibia > Anura > Dicroglossidae > Nanorana > Nanorana parkeri. The sequence continues at coordinate 593,994 of NW_017306756.1, read as the reverse complement.
TCTGATATGGGGAGTGCCTAGACTCAGGAATGGGGGTCTGATATGGGGAGTGCCTAGACACAGGAATGGGGGTCTGATATGGGGAGTGCCTAGACACAGGAATGGGGCTCTGATATGGGGAGTGCCTAGACACAGGAAGAGCTCTGTCTGATATTGGGAGTGCCTAGACACAGGAATGGGGCTCTGATATTGGGAGTGCCTGGGCACAGGAATGGGGCTCTGATATTGGGAGTGCCTGGGCACAGGAAGGGCTCTGATATTGGGAGTGCCTGGGCACAGGAATGGGGCTCTGATATTGGGAGTGCCTGGGCACAGGAATGGGGCTCTGATATTGGGAGTGCCTGGGCACAGGAATGGGGCTCTGATATGGGGAGTGCCTGGGCACAGGAAAGGCTCTGATATGGGGAGTGCCTGGGCACAGGAAGGGCTCTGATATGGGGAGTGCCTGGGCACAGGAAGGGCTCTGATATGGGGAGTGCCTGGACACAGGAATGGGGCTCTGATATGGGGAGTGCCTGGGCACAGGAAGGGCTCTGATATGGGGAGTGCCTGGGCACAGGAATGGGGGACTGATATGGGGAGTGCCTGGGCACAGGAAGGGCTCTGATATGGGGAGTGCCTAGGCACAGGAAGGGCTCTGATATGGGGAGTGCCCAGGCACAGGAAGTGCTCTGATATGGGGAGTGCCCAGGCACAGGAAGTGCTCTGATATGGGGAGTGCCCAGGCACAGGAAGTGCTCTGCTATTTTCCAGGAAGAATAAAAGACCAACCAGATACCTTTTGGGTGCTACTTATGCACAACTAGATGTTCCCTGCACCAGCAGAGCGTCACTTTCGGAGTCCCCGTCCCCTTTAATTCCCCTTTACCGGGAAGGATAAGAAAAGAACACTTTGCATACGTTTTTCCTTCATGTAAATTTGTGGGCGGCGACGTTCCTCTCTCCTCCGCTTGCTTTGCACTCCGCCTGTTCTGCATAATCCCCGGCATATGTTTGAGGGTCAGCAGATGATGATCCTTTTTTTTGTGCTATTTTCCCGCTATAATTCCTCCTTTTTTTTTTTTTATGTGAAAAGCCGGAAAGTTTATATTGAGAGTAAGAAATGGTGAAGAGTAAACGGAATGGGTAAAAATAATAATGAAGTGTTTTAAAAATGGAGTAAAATTTGTTACACTTTGCATCGCCTTCCCTTTTTTTCCTTCCCCGTAGCTGTACTCCACCACCCCATGAAGACCGAGACTTTGTTCCTCTGCTCACTTGGCTGCAGTGTATAAATGATGACAATGTAGCAAAATCAAAACTGCAACATGCTGTCTTTATTTTAGATGGGCGCATCTTCCCAAAACATGCAAATGAAAAAAGAATCTGCATCATGTTGCAGTTTTCGATTGAGAACAATTAAAGTGCATGTTCGTGAGTCACTCTAAACAAGTCCCAAACCCCGTTACTATGTCCAGACTTGTGAAGTCTGAATTCCTTAGATCTCTACCCATTCTGGGTCAGCCACTTGATCAGAATAACTGTCCCTTGCAGTACTACTACTCTGCCACTAGATGCCACCAGTCTCTTGGTTTGAATGACGGTCTGCATCATTCAGCCCATTTCCTATGAGTGCAGGCTGTCATGGGCCCGCCCCCTGGGGAGGCTGTCATGGGCCCGCCCCCTGGGGAGGCTGTCATGGGCCCGCCCCCTGGGGGAGGCTGTCATGGGCCCGCCCCCTGGCGAAGAAGAATTTCACAGCCTGGGTTCAGAGTGTTACTGCCCTGAATGGTGAAAATATGTCATAAAATGTGTGGGCGGATTTACAAGGGGGGAGTTGAGCTTTAAGGTATCCTAATGAGACTCAGGCGAGATGTTGGGGTGCACTGGGCCACCATTGACCTTGAGAATGAACCTTCTCCTTGCGCATTGTGCCGTGCGCTCATTCATTCTCTTGTACATGAAGGATTGGAACAGCCAATTATTATTTTTTCCCATATTGAGTAAAGCGGAAATGATTCGCTCCTCTATTGGCTCTTACCATTGTGTGTCCCTGTTGGAGAGATTTGCCTTCACTTCCTGTGTGGTCATGGGAATAGCGAGTGAGTGAAATCTTTCCACGGGGGGTGGGCGGGCGACGGCTGGGGTTTGGGGTTTGATCTCTGCCTTCCCCATTAAACCCAAAGCAGAATATGCGTTGTGGGCGGAGCTCTACTTTTAACGTCCTTTTGCATTGTCCTCACCGTCTCCCTTCTGTGCTCTCTTGCAGGATCTGAAGAAGTACGGGGCCACCACCGTGGTGAGAGTGTGCGAGATCACGTACGATAAGACGCCCCTGGAAAAAGATGGCATCACCGTCATGGTAAGTGAACCTGTCGGAGGAGAGACGAGTGGCTGGGTATTGGGACTTGTTCTTATGATCC
>NW_017306756.1:590178-591513 GCF_000935625.1 Nanorana parkeri | reverse complement strand
CCCCCACCCTCAGGGCATATGACCCTTTTCCTGGGCACTGTACCCCCTCCCTGGGCATTTGAGCCTTTCAGTTGTGCATCTGAAGTCATCTCTGCACTGTAGACTTTACAGGGGATTAGAGTCGTCAACCTCTCCAACCCTCAATGATACAGGATTGTATGATCTTCACGTGTTCTATGTTTAATTTGCCTCAACTTATTGGGGGCCCCTTCCACCCCCCAAGCCCCATAGCAGCCACTTGGAATGCTGTGGCTATAGTTACGCCCCTTCCCCCAGCTATGGGCCGTCTATTGTAGAGGGAAATCCCCAGTTCTTCAGTTTATAGTGGAAGCTCCAAATCTTCTCTGCTTGTTGGAAATAAAACTGTAGTCTTCCAATGTGGACGCCTGTTATGGTGACAACTGTCTTGAAGGGGACTTGCTTTCACTTTGTAGAACCCATATTTCTTTCTCATCCATTGAGGGACACAGTAAGTCATTCACCTTTGGGATATACTGCCACCTACAGGAGGAATGGACACCCAACAAGCAGAAAAAATGTTTGGGGGGACAGGGATGGTGGGAACCCCTCATAATGGGCACAGCGGGTGTACAGACCCGGGAACTCAGCACAGGGATGGTTGGAGCTCCTCATAATGGGCACAGCGTGTGTACAGACCCAGGAACTCAGAACAGGGATGGTGGGAGCTCCTCATAATGGGCACAGCGTGTGTACAGACCCAGGAACTCAGAACAGGGATGGTGGGAGCTCCTCATAATGGGCACAGCGTGTGTACAGACCCAGGAACTCAGAACAGGGATGGTGGGAGCTCCTCATAATGGGCACAGCGTGTGTACAGACCCAGGAACTCAGAACAGGGATGGTGGGAGCTCCTCATAATGGGCACAGCGTGTGTACAGACCCAGGAACTCAGAACAGGGATGGTGGGAGCTCCTCATAATGGGCACAGCGTGTGTACAGACCCAGGAACTCAGAACAGGGATGGTGGGAGCTCCTCATAATGGGCACAGCGTGTGTACAGACCCAGGAACTCAGAACAGGGATGGTGGGAGCTCCTCATAATGGGCACAGCGTGTGTACAGACCCAGGAACTCAGCACAGGGATGGTGGGAATCACTCATAATGGGCACAGTGTGTGTACAGACCCAGGAACTCAGCACAGGGATGGTTGGAGCTCCTCATAATGGGCACAGCGTGTGTACAGACCAGGAACTCCAGGATTTACTGAACACTGAAATGTCACTTCTGGATGGACAGACCCTTCCCTATGCTCAGGAATTTGATGGTTCAGTCTTTGCTGGCACGGTGGCAGTGTTTGGATAGGGGGGGGGGGGG
>NW_017306756.1:582967-590151 GCF_000935625.1 Nanorana parkeri | reverse complement strand
GGGTGTGTGAGGGGGGGGGGGGGTTGGGTTCACAGATAATGCCGCGGTGGTGGTGCCAACTTTTCCCAGTTATTTTTGCTGGGTTTGCTTTCCAGTCTGTCACCCTTCAGCCTAAGAATTCAGGAACCAGCGAAGCATCTTATAATCCTTTGTTGCCTTAATACCTTCTGGCACAACTTAATCTCCACCGGCGCTACGAGGACAGCGCAGACCTAGATTAACCCCTTCGTGACTGACGTAGCGTGTTTACATTGCGCTATAAATAGCAGACCTTGCCGGGGAGAGAGAGAGAGAGAGAGAGAACAGAGGGATGGATGGAGAGAGAACAGAGGGATGGATAGAGAGAGGGATGGATAGAGAGAGGGATGGATGGATGGAGAGAGAGAGGGATGGATGGAGAGAGAGAGAGGGATGGATGGAGAGAGAACAGAGGGGTGGAAGGAGAGAGAGAGAGAACAGAGGGATGGACGGAGAGAGAGAGAGGGATCCGGGGAGAGAGAGAGAGAGAGGGAGGGAGAGAGAGAGAGAGAGGGAGGGAGAGAGAGAGAGAGAGGGAGGGAGAGAGAGAGAGAGAGGGAGGGAGAGAGAGAGAGAGAGGGAGGGAGAGAGAGAGAGAGAGGGAGGGAGAGAGAGAGAGAGAGGGAGGGAGAGAGAGAGAGAGAGGGAGGGAGAGAGAGAGAGAGAGGGAGGGAGAGAGAGAGAGAGAGGGAGGGAGAGAGAGAGAGAGAGGGAGGGAGAGAGAGAGAGAGAGGGAGGGAGAGAGAGAGAGAGAGGGAGGGAGAGAGAGAGAGAGAGGGAGGGAGAGAGAGAGAGAGAGGGAGGGAGAGAGAGAGAGAGAGGGAGGGAGAGAGAGAGAGAGAGGGAGGGAGAGAGAGAGAGAGAGGGAGGGAGAGAGAGAGAGAGAGGGAGGGAGAGAGAGAGAGAGAGGGAGGGAGAGAGAGAGAGAGAGGGAGGGAGAGAGAGAGAGAGAGGGAGGGAGAGAGAGAGAGAGAGGGAGGGAGAGAGAGAGAGAGAGGGAGGGAGAGAGAGAGAGAGAGGGAGGGAGAGAGAGAGAGAGAGGGAGGGAGAGAGAGAGAGAGAGGGAGGGAGAGAGAGAGAGAGAGGGAGGGAGAGAGAGAGAGAGAGGGAGGGAGAGAGAGAGAGAGAGGGAGGGAGAGAGAGAGAGAGAGGGAGGGAGAGAGAGAGAGAGAGGGAGGGAGAGAGAGAGAGAGAGGGAGGGAGAGAGAGAGAGAGAGGGAGGGAGAGAGAGAGAGAGAGGGAGGGAGAGAGAGAGAGAGAGGGAGGGAGAGAGAGAGAGAGAGGGAGGGAGAGAGAGAGAGAGAGGGAGGGAGAGAGAGAGAGAGAGGGAGGGAGAGAGAGAGAGAGAGGGAGGGAGAGAGAGAGAGAGAGGGAGGGAGAGAGAGAGAGAGAGGGAGGGAGAGAGAGAGAGAGAGGGAGGGAGAGAGAGAGAGAGAGGGAGGGAGAGAGAGAGAGAGAGGGAGGGAGAGAGAGAGAGAGAGGGAGGGAGAGAGAGAGAGAGAGGGAGGGAGAGAGAGAGAGAGAGGGAGGGAGAGAGAGAGAGAGAGGGAGGGAGAGAGAGAGAGAGAGGGAGGGAGAGAGAGAGAGAGAGGGAGGGAGAGAGAGAGAGAGAGGGAGGGAGAGAGAGAGAGAGAGGGAGGGAGAGAGAGAGAGAGAGGGAGGGAGAGAGAGAGAGAGAGGGAGGGAGAGAGAGAGAGAGAGGGAGGGAGAGAGAGAGAGAGAGGGAGGGAGAGAGAGAGAGAGAGGGAGGGAGAGAGAGAGAGAGAGGGAGGGAGAGAGAGAGAGAGAGGGAGGGAGAGAGAGAGAGAGAGGGAGGGAGAGAGAGAGAGAGAGGGAGGGAGAGAGAGAGAGAGAGGGAGGGAGAGAGAGAGAGAGAGGGAGGGAGAGAGAGAGAGAGAGGGAGGGAGAGAGAGAGAGAGAGGGAGGGAGAGAGAGAGAGAGAGGGAGGGAGAGAGAGAGAGAGAGGGAGGGAGAGAGAGAGAGAGAGGGAGGGAGAGAGAGAGAGAGAGGGAGGGAGAGAGAGAGAGAGAGGGAGGGAGAGAGAGAGAGAGAGGGAGGGAGAGAGAGAGAGAGAGGGAGGGAGAGAGAGAGAGAGAGGGAGGGAGAGAGAGAGAGAGAGGGAGGGAGAGAGAGAGAGAGAGGGAGGGAGAGAGAGAGAGAGAGGGAGGGAGAGAGAGAGAGAGAGGGAGGGAGAGAGAGAGAGAGAGGGAGGGAGAGAGAGAGAGAGAGGGAGGGAGAGAGAGAGAGAGAGGGAGGGAGAGAGAGAGAGAGAGGGAGGGAGAGAGAGAGAGAGAGGGAGGGAGAGAGAGAGAGAGAGGGAGGGAGAGAGAGAGAGAGAGGGAGGGAGAGAGAGAGAGAGAGGGAGGGAGAGAGAGAGAGAGAGGGAGGGAGAGAGAGAGAGAGAGGGAGGGAGAGAGAGAGAGAGAGGGAGGGAGAGAGAGAGAGAGAGGGAGGGAGAGAGAGAGAGAGAGGGAGGGAGAGAGAGAGAGAGAGGGAGGGAGAGAGAGAGAGAGAGGGAGGGAGAGAGAGAGAGAGAGGGAGGGAGAGAGAGAGAGAGAGGGAGGGAGAGAGAGAGAGAGAGGGAGGGAGAGAGAGAGAGAGAGGGAGGGAGAGAGAGAGAGAGAGGGAGGGAGAGAGAGAGAGAGAGGGAGGGAGAGAGAGAGAGAGAGGGAGGGAGAGAGAGAGAGAGAGGGAGGGAGAGAGAGAGAGAGAGGGAGGGAGAGAGAGAGAGAGAGGGAGGGAGAGAGAGAGAGAGAGGGAGGGAGAGAGAGAGAGAGAGGGAGGGAGAGAGAGAGAGAGAGGGAGGGAGAGAGAGAGAGAGAGGGAGGGAGAGAGAGAGAGAGAGGGAGGGAGAGAGAGAGAGAGAGGGAGGGAGAGAGAGAGAGAGAGGGAGGGAGAGAGAGAGAGAGAGGGAGGGAGAGAGAGAGAGAGAGGGAGGGAGAGAGAGAGAGAGAGGGAGGGAGAGAGAGAGAGAGAGGGAGGGAGAGAGAGAGAGAGAGGGAGGGAGAGAGAGAGAGAGAGGGAGGGAGAGAGAGAGAGAGAGGGAGGGAGAGAGAGAGAGAGAGGGAGGGAGAGAGAGAGAGAGAGGGAGGGAGAGAGAGAGAGAGAGGGAGGGAGAGAGAGAGAGAGAGGGAGGGAGAGAGAGAGAGAGAGGGAGGGAGAGAGAGAGAGAGAGGGAGGGAGAGAGAGAGAGAGAGGGAGGGAGAGAGAGAGAGAGAGGGAGGGAGAGAGAGAGAGAGAGGGAGGGAGAGAGAGAGAGAGAGGGAGGGAGAGAGAGAGAGAGAGGGAGGGAGAGAGAGAGAGAGAGGGAGGGAGAGAGAGAGAGAGAGGGAGGGAGAGAGAGAGAGAGAGGGAGGGAGAGAGAGAGAGAGAGGGAGGGAGAGAGAGAGAGAGAGGGAGGGAGAGAGAGAGAGAGAGGGAGGGAGAGAGAGAGAGAGAGGGAGGGAGAGAGAGAGAGAGAGGGAGGGAGAGAGAGAGAGAGAGGGAGGGAGAGAGAGAGAGAGAGGGAGGGAGAGAGAGAGAGAGAGGGAGGGAGAGAGAGAGAGAGAGGGAGGGAGAGAGAGAGAGAGAGGGAGGGAGAGAGAGAGAGAGAGGGAGGGAGAGAGAGAGAGAGAGGGAGGGAGAGAGAGAGAGAGAGGGAGGGAGAGAGAGAGAGAGAGGGAGGGAGAGAGAGAGAGAGAGGGAGGGAGAGAGAGAGAGAGAGGGAGGGAGAGAGAGAGAGAGAGGGAGGGAGAGAGAGAGAGAGAGGGAGGGAGAGAGAGAGAGAGAGGGAGGGAGAGAGAGAGAGAGAGGGAGGGAGAGAGAGAGAGAGAGGGAGGGAGAGAGAGAGAGAGAGGGAGGGAGAGAGAGAGAGAGAGGGAGGGAGAGAGAGAGAGAGAGGGAGGGAGAGAGAGAGAGAGAGGGAGGGAGAGAGAGAGAGAGAGGGAGGGAGAGAGAGAGAGAGAGGGAGGGAGAGAGAGAGAGAGAGGGAGGGAGAGAGAGAGAGAGAGGGAGGGAGAGAGAGAGAGAGAGGGAGGGAGAGAGAGAGAGAGAGGGAGGGAGAGAGAGAGAGAGAGGGAGGGAGAGAGAGAGAGAGAGGGAGGGAGAGAGAGAGAGAGAGGGAGGGAGAGAGAGAGAGAGAGGGAGGGAGAGAGAGAGAGAGAGGGAGGGAGAGAGAGAGAGAGAGGGAGGGAGAGAGAGAGAGAGAGGGAGGGAGAGAGAGAGAGAGAGGGAGGGAGAGAGAGAGAGAGAGGGAGGGAGAGAGAGAGAGAGAGGGAGGGAGAGAGAGAGAGAGAGGGAGGGAGAGAGAGAGAGAGAGGGAGGGAGAGAGAGAGAGAGAGGGAGGGAGAGAGAGAGAGAGAGGGAGGGAGAGAGAGAGAGAGAGGGAGGGAGAGAGAGAGAGAGAGGGAGGGAGAGAGAGAGAGAGAGGGAGGGAGAGAGAGAGAGAGAGGGAGGGAGAGAGAGAGAGAGAGGGAGGGAGAGAGAGAGAGAGAGGGAGGGAGAGAGAGAGAGAGAGGGAGGGAGAGAGAGAGAGAGAGGGAGGGAGAGAGAGAGAGAGAGGGAGGGAGAGAGAGAGAGAGAGGGAGGGAGAGAGAGAGAGAGAGGGAGGGAGAGAGAGAGAGAGAGGGAGGGAGAGAGAGAGAGAGAGGGAGGGAGAGAGAGAGAGAGAGGGAGGGAGAGAGAGAGAGAGAGGGAGGGAGAGAGAGAGAGAGAGGGAGGGAGAGAGAGAGAGAGAGGGAGGGAGAGAGAGAGAGAGCAGAGGGATGGAGAGAGAGAGAGAGCGGATGGATGGAGAGAGAGAGCAGAGGGAGGGATGGATGGATGGAGAGAGAGAGAGCAGAGGGAGGGATGGATGGAGAGAGAGAGCAGAGGGAGGGATGGATGGAGAGAGAGAGCGGAGGGATGGAGATATATATATAATTCCCGATCTTATAATCTATCGGATTTGTATACAATTCTTTAGCAGCTCCCAGCTACAATGTTCATCCACTTTAAGCATCCCCCGCACCTCCTGGGCTATTGCCCCCCACCCCCCCTCCCCGATAAGGAGGAAACGCATGTGCGCGGCTTGCGGCCCTTCAGGCCCGCAGCGAATGCCTTTCCTCCAGCGCCGGCGTGTTTACATTGCGCTATAAATAGCAGACCTTGCCGGAGAGCGCGATCGCGGCTATATTTGTCACTCTAATGAAAGGCTTTGCGGCGGAATAATCCCGGGCTGGCAACACGCTCGTCCCCCCCCCGCTGTGTACACGGCCCGCTGGAAGATGAGTCATTGCGGGCTGGCGTCACCCGCTCGGACGGACGGAGGGGTGAATTACCTACATCGTCATTGAGCTCTGAGGCTTCGGGGACGGGAGAGGAAAGAGACGAGGATTAATTCCTCACGCTGCAGGAAGTGAAGGAGCAAATGTAACACAAGACGCACATGGATACAAATGATTAACATGCGTCTGTAATGTAACAAGCGAAAATATTGGGAATCACTTTTTAAGGGGAACTCACCTTTTTGGTTTCATTTTTTTAAGCAATAACACTTGAAATGCATATAAGGGAACTGTTTTTTTGTATTTCTGTCCCTCCTGTCCGGAGATTTATACAGCTCTGCCACAAAGTACAGCCCTGTCTTTTACCCTGCCTTAGTACTTCTCTGAAGAGCCCTGATGCAAGCAGTGGGCTGGCTCTTGGGAGGAGTTATGCAAATACTAAAACGCTTGATGGGTGGTTCAGTCTGGAGTAGTGGGCGTTCCTAGGCGGGCTGTATTTGCATAGATCACGCCCACATGTGATGCTGAGCCCCCATGATTGAAAGAACTGTTATCCAATGAATGAAAGGGGCTGGGACAGGGGAGGCCGGATAGACTGGAGGGGAGGCCGGATAGACTGGAGGGGAGGCCGGATAGACTGGAGGGGAGGCCGGATAGACTGGAGGGGAGGCCGGATAGACTGGAGGGGAGGCCGGATAGACTGGAGGGGAGGCCGGATAGACTGGAGGGGAGGCCGGATAGACTGGAGGGGAGGCCGGATAGACTGGAGGGGAGGCCGGTGGTCGGATAGAAGACTGGAGGGGAGGCCGGAGGTCGGATAGACGACTGGAGGGGAGGCCGGAGGTCAGATAGACGACTGGAGGGGAGGCCGGAGTTGCATTTTACAAATTCTATATAATGATGGATTAATAATCACGGATCTGCATTGATTTGTACTTGTATATCTCCCTGGAGGGAGTTCTAATGTTTGGCTTTAGTCGGGAGGTGGGGAATGTCGGTGAGAAGTGGGATCGTAATTGGGAACTGTTCAAAGAAAAGGAAAGATCTCTTATGCGATTTGTTCTGGTTTCAGGATTGGCCGTTCGATGATGGAGCGTCTCCCCCCAGCAAAGTTGTGGATGATTGGTTGAATCTGCTGAAAGCGAAATTCTGTGAAGATCCCGGGTGCTGTGTAGCCGTTCACTGCGTGGCCGGACTGGGCAGGTAGGTGACGTTCTGTGGTCTGCGCTCGTCCTGTACGTGTTTCAAGGCTCCGAGTCATTTAGGTTACTTAAAGTGACACTGAACTCCGAAGGTAAATCCTAAAAATACATTCCGGTCCCTGAACTCTGAACAACAATGTCTCTTATTTGTGTATCACTCGGCTGTAGATCCTCCACTCATCTCTGAATTGGTGCTGTCATGTTGTAAAGTAGTCACCGCTCCGAGCTCACTCCCGGGATGGACTACAGTCTCATGTTTAGTATAATAATTTGTATAGCGATTGTAGTCCATCCCGGGAGTGAGCAGGGAGCGGCGACTACAACACACACAGGGACCATGGGGAACAGACGTAGCCCCCCTCCAGAAGGAAGGACAGTGTCAGAGATGATTGGAGGATCTACAGCCGAGTGATACACAAATATGATACATTGTTGTTCAGAGTTCAGGGACTTGAATGTATTTTTAAGATTTAAATCCGGGGTTTAGTGTCTCAGTATGCCGCGAGCAGTATACTGTGCCTAGGGTGACGGGAGGACGCTAGTTTGTGTCCTCCCATTACCCTAAGGAGAACTATGGGGAAAAGCCTTAACCCCATAGTTCTCCTTTAAGCCCTTCCAGCCCACAATCTCTATCAATGTTCTCCATCACAATACTCCCAGCTGAGGATATAGTTCTAAATGTCCTCCCTTTGAGGGCCAGCGACCCCAGCACCTTACTATC
>NW_017306756.1:568004-582054 GCF_000935625.1 Nanorana parkeri | reverse complement strand
AGACTGGAGGGGGGGCCGGAGGTCGGATAGACGACTGGAGGGGAGGCCGGAGGTCGGATAGACGACTGGAGGGGAGGCCGGAGGTCAGATAGACGACTGGAGGGGAGGCCGGAGTTGCATTTTACAAATTCTATATAATGATGGATTAATAATCACGGATCTGCATTGATTTGTACTTGTATATCTCCCTGGAGGGAGTTCTAATGTTTGGCTTTAGTCGGGAGGTGGGGAATGTCGGTGAGAAGTGGGATCGTAATTGGGAACTGTTCAAAGAAAAGGAAAGATCTCTTATGCGATTTGTTCTGGTTTCAGGATTGGCCGTTCGATGATGGAGCGTCTCCCCCCAGCAAAGTTGTGGATGATTGGTTGAATCTGCTGAAAGCGAAATTCTGTGAAGATCCCGGGTGCTGTGTAGCCGTTCACTGCGTGGCCGGACTGGGCAGGTAGGTGACGTTCTGTGGTCTGCGCTCGTCCTGTACGTGTTTCAAGGCTCCGAGTCATTTAGGTTACTTAAAGTGACACTGAACTCCGAAGGTAAATCCTAAAAATACATTCCGGTCCCTGAACTCTGAACAACAATGTCTCTTATTTGTGTATCACTCGGCTGTAGATCCTCCACTCATCTCTGAATTGGTGCTGTCATGTTGTAAAGTAGTCACCGCTCCGAGCTCACTCCCGGGATGGACTACAGTCTCATGTTTAGTATAATAATTTGTATAGCGATTGTAGTCCATCCCGGGAGTGAGCAGGGAGCGGCGACTACAACACACACAGGGACCATGGGGAACAGACGTAGCCCCCCTCCAGAAGGAAGGACAGTGTCAGAGATGATTGGAGGATCTACAGCCGAGTGATACACAAATATGATACATTGTTGTTCAGAGTTCAGGGACTTGAATGTATTTTTAAGATTTAAATCCGGGGTTTAGTGTCTCAGTATGCCGCGAGCAGTATACTGTGCCTAGGGTGACGGGAGGACGCTAGTTTGTGTCCTCCCATTACCCTAAGGAGAACTATGGGGAAAAGCCTTAACCCCATAGTTCTCCTTTAAGCCCTTCCAGCCCACAATCTCTATCAATGTTCTCCATCACAATACTCCCAGCTGAGGATATAGTTCTAAATGTCCTCCCTTTGAGGGCCAGCGACCCCAGCACCTTACTATCACCCCCCCTCCCCCCCCAGGGGGGACTTGCACCGATACCAAAACCACCCCCCGCGATTACTTGCCATCACTTCAGGACGGGAGCCGGACAGCGCAGCCGACGGATGGGATTGTAACTCAGAGAACGAAAAGCAGCCGTCGGCCACTTAATCGATCTGAGCACCCCCCTGAAATGATGGCGGATAGCAAAGAAACTATTGCTAAATAAAAATTAAAATATTCTCGATCTCATTGCTGCACTGCTCCATTTTGGGATTTGCCTTCTCCTACGGGGAGGAATTAAGGTTTAACTTTTCAGGATCAATGCCTCCTTACTTGCATATGGTTCATTTGCAGGTCAATAATACTCTATGGAAAATTTACGTTACAACTTTACTGGTATCACTGAGCCCTGGGAAGTGTCTTTGGTGAGTGCCCCCCCTACTGGTAGGTGTCCGTCAGTGCAGTCATCGGCATTGCTGGTTGGCTTGTTTTGCAAGCGAGTGAACTACAGAACAAGCCTTATATTGGCAATCTAAAGACAGAGCAGCCGATCGGCTCTTGGTGCCGGCTGTCTCTTTCCCGGCCTGGGTGCTGCTGTGCAGGAGATTGCAGCGGGCTTAGATCAAGACTTGTTCTACTTCTATATAAAAAAATAAGGTCAAATTTGCTTTTTTTTGTTAAATATTTTCCTGGAATACAGTCCTTAAGACAAAATATAATTCTATTCGGTCAACTAATCTTCATTTTCCGTGTTTGCAAGTGACAAAAAAAAAAACTTTTAATGTCCAGTTTTCATTATCTGTATAAAATGTTCCTTTTCGGGTAAAAATATGAATATAGGATCCCTCCATGACGCTGTGCTTGCAGGGAATGCTGGGATTCCTGGTCCAGCTGGGCACAGGCACAACACAAACGTTTCACCTGATGGAGGATTTAACTCGTCCATGCTTTATTCAACACTAAACCATTCATTTTGGCTGTACAAACACTTTCAGAAAATATTTTCACTCTCCACTCCCTTCTATAACTGAGTAGATCTTTTTTTTCATTTGCAGAGCCCCCGTCCTAGTCGCGCTCGCCCTTATCGAGAGCGGAATGAAGTACGAAGACGCCATTCAGTTCATCCGGCAGTAAGTATCCGTCGCTGTCCATGTATATTGCCCTCTATGGGCCCGGTCTTTATTATCATGCTTTGTCCTTTTCTATGTGTTGCTTCCACTCTTTGACGTCCATACTCCGACGTCGGCTACGTTTACAGCAGAACTTCCCAACTTGGAGACCAGGGCCCAATGAGGTCCTTCCAAACCTCTCCATGCCCCCAAATTAGAAACAAGTGGTTGAGGACCTCTGGTGCAGAGCAGTGGTTCTCAACCTGTGTAACCTCAGGACCCACATTTGTCCTCGGTCATTAAGTCGCGACCCGAGTCGCACTGCAATAGAACGCACGGCATTGGCGTACAGAGCATTCCGGTGCAAGCGTTCAAACTGTGGGTGGGAGGTGCGTTTGTGATACTAGTCAAATAAATGCATGTTGGGTGCGATTGCTTAGTACAGTTTAACGCACTGTACTAGTGTGAACGGGCCCTCAAAAACAGACACACACTCACAGACATTCTCATAAATGCTCCAGAATTTTTTAAGAACCACCCAGTCTCCCTCTGGAGTGGCTCCTCAGCCTGGGGTCCAGAGTGGGCTGTTGTGCTGTGACGGAGCTCCATCGATACATGCATTGCTTGTACAGCTCCCTTGCGTGCCCTGTAGAAGTGCTGGTAGGCAGAATGTGACGTCACCCTGATTCAGGCACCTCTACATCAGTGGTTCTCAACCTGTGTAAGTTCAGGACCCACTTTTTGTCCTTGGTCATTAAATAGTGACCCAAGTTGCACTGCAATGGAATGCACGAAATTAGGGTACCGTGCGTTCCAGTGCAGGTGTACGAGCTGTGGGTGGGAAGTGCGTTTGGGGTACCATTCAAATGAATGGCAACCCAACACACCTCACACACCGTTAATCGCACGGTACTGTACTAGTGTGAACGGGCCCTCAAACACCGACATACATACACAATCTCTCACACTCCAAAAAATATTTAATTTTGAAGGTCCACCCAGTCTCCCTACCTTACGAGAACTGGAGTGGATCCTCAGCCTGGGGTCCAGTGTGGGCTGCTGTGCTGTGACGGAGCTCCATCCATATGTGCATTGTTTATATAGCTCCCTTGCACACCCTGTAGAGGTGCCGAGAGCCAGAACGTGATGTCACTCCGGTCTGGGCACCTCTGTAGGACACCGCAGGGAGCTGTAAGCAATGCACGTATGTATGGAGCTCCCTCGCGGCCATAGCCTCATCCCGTCTCAATCTGACACTAGGCTCCGGGCAGCATATTTTGAATGGCTGCTTGGCACGAGAGCTGACAGTGCTACGCTTGGGAGAGGCTGAGGAACCTCTCGCCTAGCAAAGTGGAAGGCATGCGGAGACCCACTGAACATTGGGTTGCAACCCACTTTTGGGGCACGACCAACCAGTTGAGTACCGAGGTTCTAATCCTTCCTCATTTCATCCAAAGCAGAATTATTCATCACATTAGAGTCTTCATCCTTGGACTAACCACTGAGCGCAAGCTTACCCATGTTTGTTCTTTCTTACAGGAAACGGCGGGGCGCCATCAACAGCAAGCAGCTGACGTACCTGGAGAAATACCGGCCAAAGCAGAGGCTACGGTTCAAGGACCCTCACAATCACAAGAACAAGTGCTGCATCATGTAACCGCTGTGACACACCTACAGACCCCTACACACCTACAGACCCCTACACACCTACAGACCCCTACACACCTACAGACCCCTACACACCTACAGACCCCTACACACCTACAGACCCCTACACACCTACAGACCCACCCCTCCTCCGCACACATACCACCAACCCGTAATACCGCCCGTCTTACTAGTACTGCAAAAATCAAGGACAGGATTGACTGAGATAGAAGCTACTCCGTTGTTTTCACAAGAATTACATTTCATATAGCTTCTTGTAAATAATAATTTGCGACCGTATAATGCATTCTGTATTTTTTTTTGGGTGAGGGTGTTTTGACACCTTTTAATGTGTGGGCCAGACTTGGGGGGAGGGTGAGGGTCCAGCTGCACTTTTGATGTTTTATATGTTAAAGGGTACGTGTAGGTGAAGTTGGAGGACTTGAACTAGTTTTTAAGGAAACTTAGTCATTTTACTGCTCTACCATTATGTTAGACCATGCCCTTGTAGGATTGGCCCGGCCCACGCAGATCCTGGTGCTTTGTTTGGATTCAATAGCTTTGTAATTCATTGCTCTTCCCCCCACCCCCTAGTGTCCAGTTGGAATGTGAGTAGTGGTGGTTTTCATTTACTGTGACCTGGCACAGGACTAGCTTCCTGTTATTGAAAAGACTGATAATCTCTGTATATTGGAGACCAGGAGTAAGGCCAGGCCTTATTAGACTAGGCCAGCCCACACGGATTCTATAGCTTTGTAATTCATTGCTCTTCCCCCCCAAACCCGTAGTGTCCAGTTGGAATGTGAGGAGTGGTGTTGTTCATTATTTACTGTGACCTGGCACAGGACTAGCTTCCTGTTATTGAAAAGACTGATAATCTCTGTATATTGGAGACAAGGAGTAAGGCCAGGCCTTATTAGAATAGGCCAGCCCACACGGATTCTAAAGCTTTGTAATTCATTGCTCTTCCCCCCCACCCCGTAGTGTCCAGTTGGAATGTGAGGAGTGGTGTTGCTCATTATTTACTGTGACCCGGCACAGGACTAGCTTCCTGTTATTGAAAAGACTGATAATCTCTGTATATTGGAGACCAGGAGTAAGACCAGGCCTTATTAGAATAGGCCAGCCCATGCGGATCCTGGTGCTCTGGCTGCTTATAGGTTTGCAACTCCTTGCTCTAGCCCACCCCCTAGTGTCCAGTTGAGAAGTAAGGAGTCATTTCAGTCATTATATACTGTGAGCAAGCAAAGCACAGGACTATCCTCCAAGAGAACGGCAAGGTCTGAACATAGAGGTAAAGCATTATAATCACCAAGCCACTTTATTTCTTGGCCTCCGACTTTGACAGGACTCTAGTGATCCTTTAAGACTGGGCAGTAAAGCCGTGACCTTTGTAAATGTGTGTTAATTACCTATCGCTTTCCGTGATGCATGTACAGGCTCTTTGTGTCAGTGTTCCCACCATAGACATGGGAGTGTTGGGGTTTGGACAAAGCTGTCCATCGCCAACTGCTGACCGTTTCCGTAAAGGGATCAGAATTGTTTTAAAGGAACGTTGTTGTGACGTCAGCAAGTCCTAATTGTGTCAGAGAAAAGCGGAACTAAAAACAATTTGGTGCCGGTGTCCAATAAGAATAGTCTGCCCATTCTCACCACATGGTGCATGTGGTCACCAATGATATTCAAAGACCACAGACTCCTTTAGATGGCAACATATCATGTCAAACGTTGACATTCCCATGGGATTTAAAGCTCCGTGTTCTGCCAGGAGGCATGGTGGGGGTGCCTCCTAGAAGTGTCCGAGACTGGGACCAAAATGTTTTATTGAGGGGTGGGGGGGCTGGTGAACAGTGAACCTTCCATGTGCCACATTAATGATAATCCACATAATCATCATTAATGATGCCACATAATCATCATTAATGATGCCACATAATCATCATTAATGTGGCACATGGAAGGTTCACTGTTCACCAGCCCCCCCACCCCTCAATAAAACATTTTGGTTCCAGTCTCGGACACTTCTAGGAGGCACCCCCACCATGCCTCCTGGCAGAACACGGAGCTTTAAATCCCATGGGAATGCCCTCAAGCCCATTGCAAATGGAAGGCACAGTGATGTCATCTGTTGTGCCTTCCAGAAACATCGGAAGCTGGGGCCAAGGTTCTTTGTTTTTGGGGGTTCATTAATAAATGGCTTTTCAAAGCCATTTGTGTTGGAAGGACGGGGGGCTGGTAAAATGTGGACCTTCCATTTTGCCATCCATAGGCTCAAAATTTGCTGTAAAATTTTGTAGGTTTGTTCACCTTTTTTTTTTTTCTTTTCCGCCCCCTGGATGGGTGTTTTCAGTAAAGGCCGTGTGGCCAGCTTAGCACCCATAGGTGGGGCCCGCACAGTATTACTCAGGGGTCCTTTGTGCCTCCGGAGATGACGCAATATTTTTACCGTTCCAATAGGAAAACTTTTTGTAAATTTCTACTTTTGATGCCGCTTTGAAGATGAAAGCGAGCGCATATTTTATCTGTTTGAAAACCTTAATAAAACTTTATCAATCATTTTTTTTTATACATTTATATTTGGTGACTTCATTGACCCTGAGATAGTATTGGGTCTTTTTTTTTTTTTATAAGACATTTTGGTTCTGTTAAAGTTTACGCAAAGCCCACTGCTTTCACTTTGGTCCCTCCTGTACAGATTTGTAGTTGCTCCCCCTAGTGGCCGTCCATATGTTAGACAGGACGGTTGGTGTCCATTGCAGCAGGACTGTTGTAAGAAATGGGGAGAGAAGTCACTTAAGCTGATCTTGCACGTGGCAAGTAGGATAGAGCGATCACATTATCAACTCCATATTTATTTTTTTTCTAATAAAAGTAACAGATGATATAAATTGGGGGTGAATGCTCTGATCATATTTTTGAAATTACCCCCCCCCCCCCCTTCCAATTTTTTGTTTCTGATTTTAATTGTTTAGTGGACTGTATTGAAGCTGTCGGTTTATTGCCCGGTTTTGACTTCACTGAGTCGACCACCAGAATTTGGTTGATTATGGTGTCGCAAGGGGGGTGCGGGCCGCACCCGGGTGACACCATTGGAGGGGTGACACCAAAATGACTGACAGTCATTTTGGTGTCACCCCCTCTAAAAAGTCGGGCACTTGGTCATGGACCGAGAGCCCGACAGTGTCAGGAGAGAGGAGGGGACACGGCGGCATGCATCATCCCGCCGGGTGAACGCCCCCTCCTCTCTCTGCCGGCGTCCATCACTAAGATGGCCACCAGTAGGTGTCAATTAGATGGTCGCGCATGCACGATGACATCACGGCGGGGTGTCACACGGTCTCCGCGGGATGCCCCTGGGTCGACTGAACTCTTGGGCAGTACATTGCTCAGCTTCCAGGGATTACTTTCCAGTATGTGTGATTCCCATTCATTTAAGTGGTTGGAATTCACAGAAAATTGCCACGTGTATGGCCAACAGAGTCTCTTGATTTTATTTGGAGGTCTATAGATAAAGATTTGACTGTAGACTTGCACTGAGCCAAGGGGAGGACTATTGCTCAATGACTGTACTGCAAAAGCAGGTAGCAGAGCATGCACAACTTGCACTGAGCCAATGGGAGGCGCGTACAGCTCAAAGACTACTTGTAGCACAGCATGCACAACTTGCACTGAGCCAAGGGGAGGAGTATCCGCCAATGACTGTACTGCATAAGCAAGCAGCGTATCATGCAAGACTTGCACTGAGCTAAGGGTAGGCGTCCAGCTCAAAGACTGTACTACATGAGCAGGTAGCACGACATGCACTGAGCTAAGAGCAGGCATACAGCTCAAAGACTCTACTGCATAAGCAGGTAGCACAGCATGCACAACTTGTACTAAGCTAAGGGGATGAGTCCAGCCCACTGTATGTACTGTATAAGCTGGTAGCACAGCATGCACAACTTGCACTGAGCTAAGAGGAGGAGTACAGCCCAATATATGTACTGTATAAGCAGGTAGCACAGCATGCACAACTTGCACTGAGCTAAGGGGATCCCGGAAAGGAAGGAGAGGGCCCGGCCCTGGTAACGGCCAACAATGCCTCCCCAGGGAAGGCCCTTCATGGTTTCTTCCACTGGGGCCCCGAGGTTTCTAGTTGCGTCTCTGGGGTGAGTACACTGCACAGCCTGTACAAGCATGAGAGATACGGTAATGCAATGCCATCTACAACGGAACGGATCTGCTGCCCTCCTCTAGCCAATCCAAGGTGTCAGGAAAGAGCAGTTACACCTAAACGGTCAATGTATATACTACGTATGAATTCCTATAGTCTGGTTATATCATGTTGTTGCTACGAAAGATTTAACGGTTTGAGCCGAAGTGTAAACGTGAACTTTTTGGTGAGTGCACGGTATATTTTGCTGTGTATGTGTTACACACCCCCCATTTGCTCTTCTTTTGGCCAAAAGGGGGGGCACACGAGCCATCTGCTTCCGCCACTGTGTGCTGTGTGGGTCACACAGGAAGCAAATGACACTTTGGAGCCTTATCCTGCTTGAGACGCCCCGCCAGGCACGAGCAAATGGACGGGTCCCATAAAGTGGAAGCTGCCACAGTATAGAGGGGCGGTGCGCCGGGGGTCCCGGCGTATCCCCCCTCGCTGGTTTGATGAAGACTCGGGATTTCCAGCAGCATTTGTAAAATAAAACTTATTTTTTTTCTTTCTTATAAAAATCTGTGCTAGCTGACGGAACGTATATTGGTACATTTATTGGAAGAGTCGCGTCGGCTTTTTTTTTTTTTTCATAGCGTGCCTGTGTCATTGGGGGCGGCTGTCTTCAGAGCTCAGTCATGATTCAGCCTACAAAGTCAAAGAAGACCCTCCCCTTCTGCTACCGTGCCCACTTCAAGTGGATGTACACCCCAAGTTTTTTTTTCCCCAGTCGGGCATCCTGCGTCACCGGATACAGTTTTCTTAAAGTAAAGTGGGCGTTTTTTTACAGCCATGCATTCTCTGCGTTAAGGTAAAAACGGCCCAGCACCTTTTTTCCTACCCCAGTCCCCTCCACACTTGCTGCGCTCGTCCCCGCCGGTCCGAAGAGATCCTCCGTTCCCTGAACTTCCGGGTTGCGGGGGAGGATACTGATGGCAGAGGAGCCACAGGCTCCTTCTGCCATCAATCGAAGGAAGGGGCGTGGCCGGCCGGTCTATGGACGCACACAGCGGAAACGAGCGTGCACGGGTGCCTCCATTAGAACCATGGTGGCAACCGTGCAGGGGGCGGGGTGAAGTGCGCTGCAGGGAGCCACTAGAAAATGAGGAATTAGGAACTTTTAAATAATAAAATCAACAGCCTCCAGCAAAGGAGGGTCTCCTAAAAGGGAACATTTTAGGAGAAAAAAAAAAAGTAAAGCTTTAATATCACTAAGTTTTTTTTAAATCTGTTATAAAGTTTCTTATTTGGAAACAGCACTTCCTGTTACAGGGTGACAACACTAAGGCCTTCATTTATATGTACCGATACCAGTGCCGATACTTGGTGTTTTCATGAGAACTACCAGGGTTGCAGCTGGGACCTGGCTCTGGCGCTCCACCACTGTCCTGAACCTATTAGTCTGTATTGTTTTAGAAAAACTGTCACATGACAATGAACAAAAATGTATCGGTACTTGTACTTGCAGAAATGGTATCGGTGCATCCCTAATATATATTTATAAAAACAAAATCATACAATAAAACAGATGTACAAATTCCAGGAGGTCCGTGTGCTTCTTACACATGACAGCTGCCTCCTAACTTCTGAATTTTTCCCTAGTCTTGGAGCTGGAAAAGTATCGGTACTTGGTATCGGTGCATCACTAATGTATCGAAATAGCCTGATGGATCCTGTTTGCACAGCTCTAGCACCACTAGGTGGTGCTGACGGGGTAGGAGCTTAGCGTTGTCAGCCTGCCGCAGGAAGTAATGTTACTGGCAAGATCTCCGGGGAAGAAACTTTGTAACAGATGCACAAAAAAAGCAATTTGCCTAAGAAAACTGTATCCAGAGAGACGGGACACTGAACATACTGAAAAATAGATTCACCTGCAAAATAGGTTGGCGGCAAAATAAAAAAAAAAGTGCTGGTCACATGACTGACTGCCTAGACATTGAGTCACGAAAGGGAAAGTGTCAGCAAGTCAGCGGTTCTACCTGAACGCTGATCCTTTCAGCGGGGATGGCATAAGCTTGGTGCCTAGAGGTATAATGGTCACATGACTGGCCATAGTACGATTCTGGTGCATCTTAGACCTCTTTCTTTTGATCGCTTTAAGGACCCCGTTCACACCATTGCTTTAGAAACGGCACATGCATTGCATTAAAATGTAATGCGTGCATCGCCTGTGTCTTCTTCCTGTCAGTCATTTCCTGTCTCCGTTTTGAGGGTTGTGTTGGTTGTAAATATGGTCATTTGACTTGAAAAGTGTACCAATTAAAAGGCATATTGTGCGTTGAGTGTGTTTTCCATGTGTTGCCATTGACTATAATGTAACTCACTGATCTTCTGTTATAATGGTGACTGGTTTCCATGCGGTTTTAGCACGCCGTGATCTTGCGATGTAGCGCACCTATGACGCCATGGTGTGAACGGGCCCAAAGGCGATGGGACAGGCCAGGTAACCGGGACTGTACTTCTGCCATTAATACCTTTTTACTAGCGGGCCAAGTGCCTCAACGGTAGGCTGGTGATGAGCTCGGCACGAGCCCCCAGAAACGACAGGTACTCTTTTTATATCACAGCGGGCTGTAGGAGGATGAATGACATTGCTCATGGACATTTTACCCGAAGTGACCTACAGGCCCATCAAAGATTGTGACTCCTTTTTGTAAAAGAAAAACAAAATGTCTGTTACATTATTATTTCTCTTTATGACTGTACGAATGTGGAGGGAAATCTAGAAAGTTCTCTCCTGAAATAAGTCACCGAGCTCCTCCCCCCCTTTTTTTTTTTCCCCCGCGAGGGCGGTCTCATAGCTGGCGGTCCGCAGCACCTGCGTCAAAGCACTTGCCTCTCCAGGTTGAATCTACCTCTGGTTGCGGAGGGCTATGAAACCGCCATCGGGGCCCCCCTCCCCCTGTGCCATTTCTCAGCACATAGTACTATGAATGTCAGACGCCCGAGGTCACACCCCCAACTTCTTTTTTTGTTTTCTAGCGTTGGATTAAATAAAGTGCAAATCCAATTTCGGGTTGGGAAAGCCTTATTTAACAATCACTTTTGTACATAGTTTGTGTCTCACAAGGCGCTTTGTTTGTGTATCGCAATATGGCTGACAAATGGGCAGGTGACCTTCTGATCAAATGTACGGTTTGTTTTTTAATAACGTGCTTCTATTTTCAAGTCGTTTTTTTTGTCTTTAATGAATTGACTTTTCCCAAGTCCCAAATTTATCAATTTTGAAAAATAAATTATAGCACTGGAATTTATTGTAACAAGGTGTGTTTACTGTGTGAGAGTTTTTTGGGTTTATTTTTTTAAAACATTTCACTAGAGGCCGGTGACATCACTGAGAATGCAGCCTATCCCTTCACTAGAGACATCACTGAGAATGCAGCCTATCCCTTCACTAGAGACCGGTGACATCACTGAGAATGCAGCCTATCCCTTCACTAGAGACCGGTGACATCACTGAGAATGCAGCCTATCCCTTCACTATAGGCCAGTGACATCACTGTGGGCCACTTTCCAACCAGGAAGTGGAACATTGCAGCGTGGGGTTGATATGTAATCTGCTGAGCTCAGATGGTGGCCCCCTATCGTGTCCTGTGGCTCCTGCTTTCCGAGTCCTACACTCCATGATCAGTTGATGATTTTCTGTGAGTGTTCAGGAGTTCTTTTTAAACTTTTTTTTTTTTAAACCACGTAATGCCCTTTGCGGGAATTCTAGAGATTTTCAAATGTCGTCTTACAAGATCCGATCAATGGGCCCCATTGTCTCTTTCCTGGAAGAAGATAGCAATCGTCCTAAGCGTACTTCTCACACTGCCTGAGATCAGCGCGCTCTTCGTGTAATCCGGATCTCGTGCGGCTTTCGTACTTTGCTGCCCCATTTATGATCATGGATTTATTTTATATACTTCATTGAAAGCATCATGACCATAAAAATGTTTACATTGTATGAAGGTTCAGAGAAGTATGCTGGCGTTCATTTAGTAAAGGGGGCTTGGTATTTGAGGACAGACTTGTGTCCACCCGGAACTCAGACAGGAAAGAGCCAGAACCAGAACTTATGAAGTCCACATTTCATTTTATCCCAAATCTTTTATTATACGAAGCCAATGTGTTGCCGAGTTCCCAGGGCAGAGCCGTAGCTAGCTCCTTTTGTGCCCGAGGCAAGAACAGAAAATTGTGCCCCCCCAACAGACATGTGATGTCACCTGACGCCTCCAGGATGGCACGCACGCAGAAAGGTGGCCAAATCCAAAATAGCATAAAAATTTGGACACATAGTACTATTTGTCCCCAGTTATTCACAAACACTGGAGTGGTCAGCTAATCATTCCAATGTTTGCTCTGCACAAAGAGGATTGGTAAATATCACATATATTTACAGATCCTCTGCTCTGCCATCCCGAGCACTCAAGCCAGCGGGGAAGGGGGGCGGGGGCAAAGGAGGAAGCCAGCGGGAAGGGGCGGAGGAAGGAGTGCTGTCACTTCAGGATGGTCGAGTAGTGAGGAGAGAGAGCCGCTCAGCCCGGATCTGACAGCCGGCGGCTCTCTCTCTACTCACCGCTCGGCCTGCTCCCTGCTCCCACCAGACTGGCCCTGGCTGCGCCCCCTCTCAGCTGCACCTGAGGCGAGTGCCTCACTCGCCCCATGGTAGCTACAGCCCTGTCCCAGGGTTACACACCCTCACACTCTTTGCCTGTCCTCCAATCTGTCAGGACGTACTGCCAAAGGGTTTGTATTGCTGACCATTCGGTCAGGGAATTTATACAGCTCTGCCACACAGATCAGCCCTGCAAGAGCTGATGTTCCGCCGCTGCAACTAACACTTAAAGGTAGGGGATGCACCGATACCAGTTTTTCGGTATCTAGTATGAGTACCGATACTTTTTCCCGGTACTCACCGATACCGGAAGTCCCATTAAAGAAGCCAGGCGCCGTGTAAGACTCTCCACCCGGCTTCCTGATTAGCCGGGAATCCGTCTCCATGCTCCCTCATCACCAGGCGACGAGAAAGCATGGAGTCGGCTTTCTGGCCAATCGGGAAGCTGGGCGCCGTGTAATGATGCATTGCCCGGCTTCCTGATTGGTTGAGAAGCTGGCCAATAGGGCAGCCGGACAATGAGTCATTACAGGGCGCCCACCTTCCTGATTTGGCCGGCAAGCTGGCTCCATGCTCCCTCGTCACTTGGTGACGAGGGAGTATGGAGCCGGCTTGCCGACCAATCAGGAAACCGGGCAACGTGTGCACCAACTTGCTGCCCGGCTTCCTGATACCGGAAGCTCAATGATCAGGCTAGGCATTATTATTATACAGGATTTATATAGCGCCAACCGTTTGCACAGCGCTTTACAATATAAAGAAGACATTACAATCGCAATACAATTCAAGCATTACGAGTATTCGCACAAATACTCGGCATCGGCACCAATACTACTATCGTTATCGGGGCATCCCTACTTAAAGGTCTTGTCCCTCCCGCAGCCTGTAATTTGACAGTGGCAACAGACTGATGAGCTCCTCTCTGTCATCCTGTCTTCTCCCCCTATCAGCATGCCACCTGTTGGTACCTTACCTCTGTGGCACAACTGATTTCCTGCTTGTGCCGCTTCTCCCTCTAGCCTGAGCTTTGCTGTACAGAGACTGCAAGAGGCCGATTCCAAATCGAATCATTATAACACTGAGATTGCTCAGGCGTTTTTATGATGAAGTCAGCAAACAGCAGTTCCTGGGATGGGAAGGAATCTGCAGCAATGTTTGGTAAAATCTGTGCCATGCATATAGTTCACCTAGAGCAGTGGTTCTCAACCTGTGGGTCGGGACCCCCTCGGGGGTCGAATGACTATTTGCCAGGGGTCGCCTAGTGGCTCTCGGGCCGCCGGGAGAGAAACACTTTCTCTCCTCTTCTCTGTTTTTTTTTTAAAATTGGGAGCCGCCGTAAGTCAGAAAAAAAAAAAACCCAC
>NW_017306756.1:560870-566121 GCF_000935625.1 Nanorana parkeri | reverse complement strand
CAAAAAAATATGTAAAACACACTTCTAGCTATGCATTCCATTATCCCGGTCCGCAGCTGCAGAGATCGGGCAATGTCTCAGTACCTGTGATTGGCGCTGCGCACTGTCAGCTTCCTGGCGGGCTCGGCACGTGGAGCTGCGAACACGCCCGAGCCCATCCCTATCAGTGACAGTACTGCGGAGTATGTACCTCATACTTTAAATCCAATTCTTCTAGTTCCAGCGGCAGAGCCCGGTCCTGTCTTTCCCTATAGCAGTGTCGCAGCAGTGTCAGTTCTCCCGCCACACCTCCAGATGTTGCTGCAGCAGCCGCGTCATCCCTAAATTTTACCTTTGGGGGGGGTCACCACAACTTGGCAAATGTTACCAAGGGGTCCCGGCCCCAGAAAGGTTGAGAACCACTGACCTAGAGGGAATGATATTTTCCTGGACAAAGCCGGAGTTACTCTTCGAGCCTCGTAGCCCGGGGGAGGAGGAGGGGAGGTCGGAATGTTAAGTAGTTTGACATGTGTGGAAACCTTACCCATGTCATGAGGATATCCTATATGTACTCTGGGTTGCGTGTGAGTCTCGAGGGGCCCCGCAGACTCGGTCAGGAGATGAAAGTTGCTGGGTATTTTTAGCCGTGTGACCAAGCCTCCGGATGATGTGCTGTGATTGGCTCAGCTCTTATGTTGCCTTGGAAAGCATTGCAGCACCAGCTTAAGGTAGATCTGATCCTAGTCGTTGATATTTCGTAGATCCGAACCCTCAACTAAACCAATAAAATCTCATATAAGCTTTACCATGTTAAAGCTGAACTCCAGCCACACAAAAAATATTCCTTGTCAGCCACAAAGGATATAAATCCACTTAATGTCTTTATAAACCCAGTTATTATCTTGTAAAAGTAGCATTGAATGGGCTGTACTTAACCCGTGCAGAGCTGCGGGAGGGACCCATCAGGCCCCACCCACTACAGCCTGCCTGCAGAACACTACAGGTGGGGGGCGGAGACCAGACCAGTCACCCTGCCCAAGGTGAGATAGCAGCAGTGACTAGTCTTTATTACGGGAGGCGGCGAAGACAAGACCAGTCACCCTGCACAAAGAGAGATCAGCAGTGAGCAGTCTTTATTACAGGAGGGGGTGGAGACAAGACCAGTCACCCTGCACAAAGAGAGATCAGCAGTGAGCAGTCTTTATTACAGAAGGGGGGCGGAGACAAGACCAGTCACCCTGCACAAGGAAAATCAGCAGCTGTGGGCGGTCTTTATTACCGGAGGGGGGCAGAGACTAGACCAGTCACCATGCACAAGGAGAGAGAGCAGCAGTGACCGGTCTTTATTCCAGGAAGCTACAAGTCTCTCACTGGATTACTGCACAGATCTGGAAGAAATACACAAAGTTCACCAAGAGTCAAGGAAGAATTAAATTTGCAGCTTTCATTAAAATAATACCTGGCAATCCTGCCATGAGGGTCGTTGTTCAGACACTTCCTTTTGCAGGGTGACAACTGTCTCCTAGTTGTACTGCTGGGTTGTCACCCTGCCACGTGTACCCTGGTGGAGACCAGAAGCGGCTGTGACAACACATTGCACAGACATGGTCCACCGTTGTAACTTACTCATCCAGTTAGAACTTACATCTACTTCAACTCAATGCTGACTCAATCAGACAGGGCGCCGGCAGTGGTAAGTTGGGTTAGCGCCCATAAAAAGAAATAAATGCCAAAAGTGAGGCCTGGGCAGCAGTTAAAATCAAACAGGGGTTTTACTATACACCTCCGATATGTGCAGACACATGGCAGGATTATTATTATTATACAGGATTTATGTAGCGCCAACAGTATGCTCAGCGCTGACAGTGTACATACGGTGACCTTACAGTTTGCTATGCAGTGCACTGTAAGAGGGAAAGAGATGTTTTACCATCTGTATTTAACCGCTTGCTGCCCGGAGCAATTTCTTACATTCTCGCACACACGATAAAATCTGAATTTTTGAACAGAAGCAACTTTAGTGGGCGTGTACTTAAAGCTATGTGTGTATAGGAGAGCGCGATTTCACAACCCAGTAGTAAATATTTGGTATTGGAGTAAATAAAGAAATATAAAGAAATCCACCTAGGGATATGCCGAGGCCCTAGGGGGAGGGGCTTTCAAAAAATACTGAACACTCTCTTATTAAAGGAGAACCATGAGACGAGTGCTTTTCACTCACCTCATAGTTCTAGCCGACCTGTGACAATGAGACTGTCACAGGTCGGCTCAGTAGATCGGGAGGTATGCGAACACATACCAGGTTCGCTCACCTCTCGATCCTGCAGGGGGAGGGCTGGATTCCCCTCTCCCCGCACCGATCTGCCAGTGCTGACTGGCGGAACGGACGGGGGAGGGGGGCGGGTACAGCTGGCTCTGCCTCTAGATAGGCAGAGCCAGCTGTCACTCACGCAGCTGGGCGGATCCCGACGTCCAGGTCGGGATCCGCTCCGGCGTCTCCGTATACCGTGAGCTGTAGCTCCCTATATACTGAGCTTAGGGTAACGGGAGGACGCTAGTTTGTGTCCTCCCGTTACCCTACCCGCTGCAGAGTTGTCAGCACCCTGGGATCTATAGTAGCAGGAAGATCCTGTAACGGTGTAATGGCTGGGCTGGCTGCACCAGAAACTGTAGATTGTTTTTTATTCATTGGTGCTTTAGTATGAGGAGAGCTTAATGGAGAGCTGGCAGGTCTCTTGGAAAAATCCTGCATACGATTTTTTTCATGACTGCAGTTCTCCTCCATGTCACAGTCGGTGCTGTAGGGAGAAGGAGTAATAGAAGTGATAAGAGGCACTGTGACGCACTTCCCACCGGCGCCATTTTGACTGCTCTTCTGTCCAGGCCTCGGATAGAAATCCGTCAGCTTCTTAGGGCCGTTGGACTTATTTTTAACTGCGGACATCTCTGGAGGTATTCCGGTATCAATCGGGACTATTTCGGTAAGTGTATCGATCCTATTAACGAATTTAGTTGCAATTTCGTCAGATCCGGCGACGCTGCTCACGGATCAAGCGGCCATATACTCGCGCAGCCAGACCACGCCCCCACGAAAAACATTTTCATTCGTTTTGTCAAAGGGAATAAATGTTTATGCTGTTCCAGATTCCCCCAGAAACTGCAGCGGTGACCATATCGGCCTCCGGCGTGTTCTGCGTATGCGTGCTGCCATCTTGGAGTGTATCTTGGTATACCAAGATATACACCAAGATGGCGGCACGCATGCGCAGAAAGCGCCGGTATGGCCACCGCTCGTTCAGCATATGACATCAACCAATGCCACACACGCGCGGCGTCATGTGACATCATGGGCTCCACCTCCAAGATGGGGACGGGCATGCACAGAACGCGGGTGGACGATATGGCCACCGCTTATTCAGCCTATGACGTCACCCAATGCTGCGCACGCGTGCCATCATGTGACTTCATGCGCTCTGCCTCCAAGATGGGGGAAAATAAATGTATGCATGCTCCAATATAGTTTTCGTATATTCGGGCGTATAGTATATTCGCTATTTCGGATTCGGACGAACCACCGAATCAACTGAACTTCATTGATTTGCAG
The DNA here is from genome assembly GCF_000935625.1 of Nanorana parkeri. NCBI lineage: Eukaryota > Metazoa > Chordata > Amphibia > Anura > Dicroglossidae > Nanorana > Nanorana parkeri. The sequence continues at coordinate 562,538 of NW_017306756.1, read as the reverse complement.
GTTTGCCCGAATCCAAATGCACATGTCTAATAGATTTTATAGCTGCCGGAGCTGAGTTGTAGAGTCACCGTTGGAAGGGGAAGCAGGGAGAGCCGAGCTGCTGAGTTACTGTAGGGAGGGGGGAGCTCAGCTGAGGAGTCTCTTCTGAAGCTGGGGAGCTGAACTTCTGAGTGGATGCTGAGAGGTTTAAGCAGGGGGAGCTGAGCTGCTGAAATGAAACTCAAAATTATCGTTTTCTGTATATTTAGAATGCGTTACTTCTTAGTGCCTTCAGCTACAGTGGCCAGTGAGGGCTAGTATGTGAGGACTATATGTGGCAGCACCGGACCAATCAGCACCGTCACAAAGGAAGACGTATAGGCTGCTAGGGTTGGGTGAAATAAAGTAAAGCTGTTGTATAAGTTGATCCAACATACAGGAAAATAGGAAAGACGGCGGGGGGGGGGGGGGGTTGCTGTGTACAGGTTATGTTATCACAGTATTTTCTACTCTACTCACATTTATAGCAGTGTGTCCAGGCAACTTCAAAATGGACCTTTTAAGGCAGAGACACTAGCGCTGCCCACACCCTGTATGTAAGACTATAAATTGACCTTTGGATTCTCTGTGCATGAGATTTTCATTTCTTCTGCTGTCAGCGATGGCTTCTGCTGATCTGAGAGATGAGCTGGACTGTTCCATCTGTCTGAGCACTTATACAGATCCTGTAAACCTGAGATGTGGACACAACTTCTGCCGGGTCTGTATTGTTTGTGCATTGGATACACAGGACGGATCTGGAGGTTATTCCTGTCCGGAGCGCAGAGCAGTTTTTCAGCATCGGCCTGTACTGCACAGGAACATAACACTGCGTAACATAGCGGAGACTTTCCGATCTACTCATCCAGATCAGGAGAGGAAGGTAACTGGGATCTTCTGTACTTACTGTATTCACTCTCCTGTACCTGCTGTTAAGTCTTGTCTGCATTGTGAAGCTTCTCTGTGTGATGATCACCTGAGAGTCCACAGCAAGGCACCAGAACACGTCTTAACTGAACCCACCACTTCCATGGAGAAGAGAAAATGCTCCGTCCATAGAGAACTACTTAAATATTACTGCACTGCAGATGCTGCCTGTATCTGTGTGTCCTGCAGTTTGGCTGGAGAACACCAGGGACACAAGGTGGAGACTCTGGATGAGGCCTCTGAGAAGAAGAAACCGAAATTTAGAAATTATCTTCAGAAACTGATCACGGAGAGAGAGGAGACTGAGAAAAGAGTCCAGAGTCTGCAGGAACGCAGGAGAAAAGTACAAGAAAAATCAGCCGGTGTAACAGAGAGAGTCACTGCCCTGTTCAGAGACCTCAGGAGACATCCGGAAGACCTGGAGAAGAGAGTCCTGAGGGAGATCTCCAGGCAGGAAGAGCGGCTCTCACATCCATTGTCTGACCTGATCCAGAAGCTGGAAATAAAGAAGGCCGAGCTGTCCAGGAAGATGGATCACATTGAGGAGATGTGTAACATGACTGACCCACTGACTGTCTTACAGGAATCAGACACAGGGGACTTGTGTGATACTGAGGAGGGAGATGATGAGGACAGAGAGAGACATGATGAACTCCTCCATGATGGAGGGGATCTGGATGTGGCTGGAATCTCACACACATTACACTCGGGGTTATCTGATAT
>NW_017306756.1:525696-560707 GCF_000935625.1 Nanorana parkeri | reverse complement strand
AACTGGGATCTTCTGTACTTACTGTATTCACTCTCCTGTACCTGCTGTTAAGTCTTGTCTGCATTGTGAAGCTTCTCTGTGTGATGATCACCTGAGAGTCCACAGCAAGGCACCAGAACACGTCTTAACTGAACCCACCACTTCCATGGAGAAGAGAAAATGCTCCGTCCATAGAGAACTACTTAAATATTACTGCACTGCAGATGCTGCCTGTATCTGTGTGTCCTGCAGTTTGGCTGGAGAACACCAGGGACACAAGGTGGAGACTCTGGATGAGGCCTCTGAGAAGAAGAAACCGAAATTTAGAAATTATCTTCAGAAACTGATCACGGAGAGAGAGGAGACTGAGAAAAGAGTCCAGAGTCTGCAGGAACGCAGGAGAAAAGTACAAGAAAAATCAGCCGGTGTAACAGAGAGAGTCACTGCCCTGTTCAGAGACCTCAGGAGACATCTGGAAGACCTGGAGAAGAGAGTCCTGAGGGAGATCTCCAGGCAGGAAGAGCGGCTCTCACATCCATTGTCTGACCTGATCCAGAAGCTGGAAATAAAGAAGGCCGAGCTGTCCAGGAAGATGGATCACATTGAGGAGATGTGTAACATGACTGACCCACTGACTGTCTTACAGGAATCAGACACAGGGGACTTGTGTGATACTGAGGAGGGAGATGATGAGGACAGAGAGAGACATGATGAACTCCTCCATGATGGAGGGGATCTGGATGTGGCTGGAATCTCACACACATTACACTCGGGGTTATCTGATATAATGAAAGGGGTAAATGTCTGCTTCAATATACAGGAAGCTTCAGATATAGTACTGGATGTAAACACAGCTCAAATTAACCTACAGATCTCAGAGGACATGAAAACTGTATTCTGGTCAGGTACAAATAGGGTTGCCACCTGTCCAGGATTCACCCGGACAGTCCGGGTTTTGAATGCTGTGTCCGGGTTTCATGGCAGCTGAAACCCGGACACATGATGTCAGGCAGACGGCGGGCAATCAAAATTAAGATAAGGGCTTATGGCCGCCCACTAAAAAAGTCTCAACTGTGATATTTACACATGAATGGGCGGCGCTATTTACATATGAATAAGCCACGACTCATTCTCCCAAGAAAAAATGTCCGCACGTCGCTAGAGTGTTCGGGTTTCACTTGAAGAAAAGGTGGCAACCCTAGGTACAAAGTGGAATCGTCCAGAAACACCAGAGAGATTTCAGAATTATTTTCAGGTATTAAGCAGCGGGAGATTTTTCTCAGGGCGACATTACTGGGAAGTGGATGTCAGGAAAGCAAACCTCTGGAGAGTCGGGATGTGTTATCCCAGTATGGACAGGAGAGGAGACCAGTCAGGAATTGGACATAATAAGAAGTCATGGGCCTTGTGCAAGTCTAACAATGAGTGTATAGTAATACATGACAGAAATCAAATCCGGCTATCTGACAATATCTCCAGTAACAGAGTCAGGATCTATCTGGATTATGAGGCCGGACAGCTGTCCTTCTATGATCTGTGTGACCCGATCCGACACTTACACACCTTCACCACCACCTTCACTGAGCTCCTTCATGCTGGATTATGGGTTGGGGTCGGTGGACGTATAAAGATATCTGGGAGGAAACGGGAGATGTGAGAATTTTTTGAGAGTTCTTCCAGAGAGTGAAGACCCTACACCTTGTTAAGATTACGAGAAGCAATCTTCAGAGCTGGAACATTTGCCCTTTTTATACATTTTCAGACATAAAAACCAGAATAAAAGTGTTTACATTACTCTGAAAACTGGCGCCTTTGTCAAAGGTGGAATCGCATACAATTTACGTACAATTATATTAAAGTGTACATATTAGGGATGCACTGATACAGATACCAGCGTCAGTATCGCTGCTGATACTGGGCATTTTCACGAGCACTTGTAGTTGTGAAAATGCCCCGATACCAAAAAACGATACTACCAGAAGCTGCTGCCTTAGGTACCATGATTGCTGGGGCAGAGTTTGTAGCAAATTCATATACTATTATTCTGCATTGCTGTATAATGTATTGCTGGGATTGGTAGTCCTCTATACTGTAGCTGGTGGTATTCTGCATTGCTATATACACTGAGTGGCCAGATTATTATGACCACCCCATCAGTACTTCGTTGGGCCACGAGATGACTCCACGAGATGACTTAGTTGGGCCGCCTCGTGACTCCACGAGATGATGAAAGGTAATGCGAGGAATCTGACACGACACTGTTGCCCTTCTGTTGTCTTGTACCAGTCTTGCCCCTCCCCCGTTCTGCCCTAACATTGACTAGTCGCTGACGGCCACAATTCGCACGCTCAGACCCAGATTTTCGGCTGACAGTCCAGTCTTTAAACACTTTAACAACAGCTGCTCTTGAACATTTAACGAATTCTGCTGTTTTGCTGATACTCGCTCCATGGCTCCGAGCGCCAACATTCATCCCGCGTTCAAAGGCTGTTAAATCGCGTTGTTTCCCCGTATCTTCAGAAACAAATCACTTCTACTGTCGTGGTAACCAACCTGCTTCCCTATTTATAATGGTCTGGCCCTCTAGCAACTTCAGCGCCAAATTATAGCTAATTAGTCTACAAACGTCAGGTGGTCATAATAATCTGGCCACTCAGTGTATATGTATTGCTGAGATTTGTAGTCCCCCCTGCAGCTTGAAGTCAGTGGCAGAAGTACCAGGGTTGCAGCGGTCACAGCCACTGTTCTAAAAGAATTAGTCTGTATTGTTTTAGAAAAACTGTCACATGACACTAAAAAAAAAAAGTACCGATAATTGGTATTGGCAAGTACTTTTTAAAAAAATGTCAGACTAGGGAGATTTTCCTTCACTTCCTGTCCTGGAGGCGCAACACCAAAGGAGAGGACTTACAGTAATACCTTGGTTTAAGAGCATAATTCGTTCCGGAAGCATGCTTGTAATCCAAAGCGCTTGTATATCAAAGCGAATTTCCCCATAGGAAATAATGGAAACTCAGATGATTCGTTCCACAACACAAAAATATTCATATAACAATGATTACAATACTGTACTGTAATATAATACTGTATAAAATATAAAGAAAAATAAACCAATTACCGGTACCTTCGTGGCTGGTGTGAGGGGGGCGAGAGAGAGGAGGATTATTGTGTAGGACGACTTTCACTGTCACTAACGGAATCACTGCTATCTCTTGACTCAATGGAATATTTTTCATTTCGTGAAACCTTAACAAGGAATCTATTCAATGTGACATTGCATTGTCGTTAAACAGATTAATCGCTCGCACTGCTACAGCCTCATTCGGTGGCGCTTTTCTACAAAATTTTGCTCTTATTCCAAGACATTTGCTTGTATATCAAGGCAACATTTTTCAGAAATGTTTGCTTGTCTTGCAAAACGCTCTCAAACCAAGTTACTTGTAAACCAAGGTATTACTGTACCTCCAAAGTGAATGGAATCACCATCTTAGCTGTCCCCATTGGATGATTTCTCCTCACCTCCTGTTCTGGAGACAACTCTAAAATTTTGGATTTCTCATCACATTCTGTCTCGGGAACAGTGGTCACCAGGGCAAATAGAAAGGGTGAATCTCCCCAATGGGACCCTTCCAATGCATATCTTAAAGCTGAAATAAAGCACCTACAAATTGTACACATTTTTAGGCCTGGTTGTGACCAATTAAATTTTTAGTTGCCAATTGGTTCACTTTCTTCTTAGCTATAACTGACACAGGTTGGACTATGTGGATCTAAAATGCATGAAGGCCGACTGGTTACCCAGTGCACCTCCTCTAAGATGCCAATTGGCACTTTTATGTATGATGTATTTGATTGTTTCCTTATGTCTGTTTGTATTTAAGGATTTTTGTTCCTAAGTTTGGTTTTAATAAAACGGACTTTGAATAAAAAAATTAAAATAATAATAAATAGTGTTACTGTAGACAGTGGCGTAACAATCACCATAGCGACCCAGGCGGCCGCACTGGGGCCCGGGGCACGTGGGGGCCTGGCCAAGACAACCCCCTGATGGCATGCGGGTCGCTATGGCATCTCATTCTGCTGGCTGGCACTGGCGGCTGTGAGGAGGAATGTGCCACTATTCACATGTGCAGCGGTTAAGAGGGCTTGACCACCCACCTGAGACCTTGCAGAACCCACCATGGAGAGTCTATGGTGGGCTCTGCAGGGTCACTCTTAGTTGGGCTGTTTGGGTTATCAGGTGGGCCTAAACGAACGAAAGGTATACATTGTATACCCCGCGTATAAGACGACCCCCGATTTTCGGGGGATGTTTTTAAGTATAAAAAGTAGTCTTATACGCCAGCAAATACAATAAATATGCAAATATACACCAGCAATGCAAACCGCCGACCACTAAAACCCTTACGCATTTCACTCCTTGGCTTATTCATAGAGGTAACTAAAACAAATCAGTGCCCCACATACATGTGTTCAAATCTCCACCCTACAGGAGGTGGATGAACTGCTCATCCATTGACCAGTCAAACGGGCTCCCTTCTCTTACTTATCGTGGTTCAGGCACACTAACGATCCTCTTCATATATATATACAGGTGAAACTCGAATAATTAGAATATCGTGCAAAAGTTAATTTATTTCACTAATGCAACTTAAAAGGTGAAACTAATATATGAGAGAGACTCATTGTGTAATGCCGTGGCAATATTAAGAATCACAGCTGCGGAGGCTATAAGCAGGTATGGTTGTGGCGGAGGGTACGGCGTCAGGGTCGGGTTCCAGGCGTCACTCTCAAGTCATAAGCGGAGAGTTTGGAACCCTACCATCATGTGCCGCGGTGAACAAGGGGTATTCACAGTTCAAGTAATGGCAATTTAAGGTACAACGGTTAAATAGCATAAATCATAAGTCAGCAGAGTTGAATTTTCAGCACTCTAAGTTCTCAGAGTATTCCTATCATACACTGGTTACACTTCCATAGGAAAACTATAGTGATCACAGTTCATATGTTTCACCCCTAGGGTTAGAGTGAGAGTCCAATCCACTGCAAGAATAGGAAATCCTTGCAAGCCAGTATAAATACTGCAGATCTCTGGCGAGCTGCAGTAGTCTCTCTGTTTCAGTCACAGAGAAGGTATACTTGCTGTTTAGCAGGGTCAAAATAGGAAGGTCCAGGCTCTGGGGTTCTCGGTCCAAAAAGCAGGGAGCAGGCTGTCAGATGGCATTCATAGAAGAACAATAGAACACCATACTGACCCTCAAGAACCCCAAATCCACAACCTCAGAAAATGAGAATATTAAATGCAATTAATAAAACAAGGATTGTACATAGAACAATATCGGACCTCTGAAAAGTACAAGCATGCATGTGTACTCAGTACTTGGTTTGGGCCCCTTTTGCAGCACTTACTGCAATTACTTTTGCACGATATTCTAAATATTCTAATTATTCGAGTTTCCCCTGTATACATACACACACACACACTATATTGCCAAAAGTATTGGCACCCCTCCAAATCATTGGATTCAGGTGTTCCGTGAAATTTCCTTGCTACTAAATATTCCGCGGTCACCTGTTACTGGGATTATAACAAAGTGGAAGCAACTGGGAACAACAGCAACTCAGCCAGGAAGTGGTAGGCCACGTAAAATGACAGAGCGGGGTCAGCGCATGCTGAAGCGCACAGTGCGCAGAAGTCTCCAACTGTCTGCAGAGTCAATAGCTACTGACCTCCAAACTTGGTGTGGCCTTCAGATTGGCACAACAACAGTGCGTAGAGAGCTTCATGGAATGGGTTTCCATGGCCGAGCAGCTGCATCCAAGCCTCACATCACCAAGTGCAATGCAAAGCGTGGGATGCCGTGGTGTAAAGCACGCCGCTACTGGACTCTAGAGAAGTGGAGACGTGTTCTCTGGAGTGACCAATCACACTTCTCTGTCTGGCAATCCGATGGACGTGTCTGGGTTTGAGGGTTGCCAGGAGAATGGTACTTGCCTGACTGCATTGTGCCAAGTGTAAAGTTTGGTGGAGGGGGGATTATGGTGTCAGGTTGTTTTTCAGGGGTTGGATTTGGCCCCTTAGTTCCAGTGAGTTACGAAAACCCGATCGCATACGATTATCGTACGATAATCGTGCAGTGTATGGGCACCTTTAGCCAGCACCCTTTCTATAAGGGCTGTGCACAGGTGTGCAATTAGGTGCTGGCCACTACTAAGTGATGGACCCAGGAATGGAGATCTCATCCCTCCCAATTCTCTTAGAAATCTCCCAGTTCCAGGATCCCATGCCAAATCCAGAAATCCTGGGAAGAGCCGCCAAGTCAGCTCTTTCCCAGAACTTGGCTCCTGGAACCGCTCAGCATCTCTGGCTGAGAGTCCTGGGTGACTACAACCCCCAGTTCTACCGTGGGATTGCCACACAATACCACAATATATATATATATAAAATATCTCATAAAAGGAACAGAAAGGAAACCATAGTGCATACCTCCAGAAAACGTTAGATACAATTTACTGAAATATACTCACATATTCAAAGAAAAACACGACTTCCAGATAAAAACAACAGGAAGTTCTGATCTATCCTGCAAATCAGTCACACGATCCACCTGCGTGCTCCATTCCCCTGCTCCGCCCTACGCGCGTTACGTTAAAGCGTGACTCTGTCAGGGGCATTCAATTAATTTTATCTACAGTTTTCTAGCGGTATGCACTATGGTTTTCCTTCTATTGCTTTTATGAGCCATATATAAGAAGAGGATCATATGTGTGCCCAAACCCCGATAAGTAAGTGTTTATTTCACGAGGAGAGGTGGAGGGTAGCAGCATGGACGCAGGAGTGGTGGAAAACTTGCACTGACTGTGTTTATTCAAGATTGCCCATTTGTAGAATTTATATTAAGGACACGAAAGAGCGATGCAATAATAATGCTTTGAATATGTATTTTCACTTGCTGTTTTGAGGTGACCTACATACGTTTACGGTATACAACTTTGAATTGTATTTGAATTGTATTTTATTGAGTAGGTTGAATGAACTGACATGATGTACAGATGGAAGCTCATCCCTTTGATCTGCAGATGAATCTGCGTTGGAGCTGCGCTGGCCATTGTTTCCAAGACAAGGTAATCTGCCTTGTCACGGATGGTGCCCATTCACACCATCACATGTGATAGGAACACGCCAGTGTGCGATTAAAAAAAAAAGTATGGCGTGCCTTACTTTTTTTTCAATGCAGCAGCATGCGACGCAGTACAACCGCCTTGCACCCCTCTGTGCCCGTAGAACTAACGGAAATGGCACTTGTGACATTTCAATAAAGTTGTAACAGAAAAAAATGAACACAGTACGATGCACAGCGATTAACACAGTGTCTGGTGTGAATGGGCTCTTGGTAGAGCTGCTCATATTTCCGCATATACCTAGAGGGAGGACGGCTGGACAGCATATGAGGTGCTTTAATGCGGTGTGAAGTCCGGCTGTCCTTCACCCCATCCATCTGTACCTAACTGAAACTCTGTACCTCCGTACGAGCTCTGCCTGGGAGAGAATGTGCAAAAACCTGAGCTGTGATCGAGGGATCACAATTGCAATGCTTTCCAGGCTTGAATGCAATATTAACTACCTTCCGGCCGGCTGTTGTGTAAAAATGGCCGGTCGCGAGCTTCCTGGATGTAACAGGCCGTGTATATACGGCCCGTTAGTCCCGCCCACTCGTGCGCGAGGAAGAGACACAAAATTGAAAAACCGACAGCGATGCCTGTTAACATACAAGCGATCCGCCGGCTATAGAGCCGGCGGATCGCTTGTATGAGGTCCCGGTATGTGCGCCCCCTCCGTGGCTCCCCCCCTCCCGCTGGTCCGGGGCTCGCACCGGGCACAGCGGAGCCCGGGACCAGCGGGAGGGGGGGAGCCGCGGAGGGGGTGCACATACCAGCATAGTGCCTCTCTGACAGGGGATCAGAGGGAGGTCGGTAAACGATCTTCCTCCAGTCCCCTCTCCGGTGTCAGAATGCGGAAGTGATATCACTGATAACACGAAACTGATGAGCTGTAAAAGTGTTTAGAGTGTCGCCTTTTTTGGGTATGCTATTTTTTTGCGATTTCGCGGGCGCGTGCAATTTTTAAGCTTGACATGTTTGGTGTCTATTAACCCGACGTGCCCCCGCCTTTTATATTTTACAAAAAAATTGGGGTAATAATAAATGTTTCATAACATAATGTAAAAAAAAACTTATTTTTTTCAAAATTTTCAGTAATTTTTCCTAAATATAGTAAAAAATAAAAACCCCAGTGGTGATTAAATACCACCAATACTGAAAAATGGCCTGGCCAGGAAGGGGGTCTAAACACCTGGTCAGCAAGTGGTTAAAGAAATGCATATATATATATTATTAATTATGCATTTCTTTAATTTTTGCAAAAGGCGAACTAATCCTTTAAGTGTCCAGGGATCAATATTTTTTTTTTTCCTTTGGAGGCCAGGTTAATGGTTACACCACATATGGAGCTCCTCTCTCAAGCCCGCGCCAGCTAGATCAGTGGCCCTCTCTCTCGCTGGAGATCTCAGTCCTCTCCACAGCATTTGAAGCACTCTTTTTGGTCTAAAGGCCCATTCACACTGATGTGATGTAATGCATGAGGAAATACAAGGCATTTAAATATATAGGGATATGGGGGTTTAAAACGTATGGGGGAAAAAATTGGAAGCAGGGGGCCTGTCAGGTAGGCTATACAGAGCCATATGATTTCTAATGGTGGCCCTGCATACATGTGTCAGGTAGTCTAGATTGGCTGACAGAAAGAGTAAAGATCTTATTTAAAAAAAGCAGCGATAGGTAAACATGTGTCTTGTCAGAGCTGATAGGAGAGGGCATCAGGGCCATCTATGGGTAAGTGTGAAGATATTTTCCTGTGCTGGTATGACAATCTAAGCACCAGCTGACTGAGAGCAAGCGTGATAACTGGGCAATTAACCCTTTACACACACAGCTACTGCCATGCTGTAGTTAACCCGCAGTGCTCTGGGCATCCACTGTCAAGTGCAAAATATATTTTGTGCAAAACAAATATTGTATTCATCAGGATATTATTCCTGGAGGAAGGACAGTTCATACAAGACCCAGATTAACCTCTTAGGCCCCATTCACACTGAGATTTTCAATGGAGCTATCTTCATGTACAGCTCTATGTCGCCCGTCGCTCTTTGAGGTCGCAAGTCGCTTCTACAGGAGCCTTTTTTCTGCGCAATTTTCTTTAATGCAGCCCGACAGTGAAGGTCGCGCTACCGTCGCTGGATCGTCGCTGGGACGTCGCCCTGAAAGTCGGGCTATCCTGGCCGCGCGGATCCACTCCAAAAGGTATGTCGCTTAGTATGAATGGGGCCTTACAGTCAGAGCCAGGTACCCTGTTTCCCCGAAAATAAGACACTGTCTTATATTTTTTTTGGCTCAAAAAAAACACACTAGGTCTTATTTTCGGGGTAGGTCTTATTTTTTTGTTTTAGTGTACAACAATCCACACTTATTCATGTAGAAAAATATCGTGATCAGGGCAATCAGGGGAGCCGTATCTTTCCAAGAGCAATTTGCTAACCAATCGCTGGCCAGAATGAGCGAAGCGCGCTTTCACTATTGATTCCTCACAGGTGGAGTGCGTTTGGTATCACTCCGCCTGTGACAGGAGCCGGCGCTATAGAGGAGGTATCGGCTTATGCGGCTCTGCTCCCTCCGGTGCCACCTCACTTCCTCTAGCGCTGGCTTCGTTGGCACCGCTGATTCTCTCCCGCCTCTCCAAGTTCCCCCTCATGCCACCACCGGCCCTGGGAATGGTCACAACTAGGTCTTATTTTCGGGGTAGGTCTTATTTTCGGGGAAACAGGGTATGTACTGCATAACTGAAACAAAGTAACATACTTCTTCATTCTGCCTGAAAATAAACGTTTTGATTGGAGTTCTAAACGTTTAAAGCATTGGTCTGTGGCCAAAGGAATTAAACCCTAACTCCAGCCAAATTATTTTGTTTTGGATGGAGTGTTGAAGGGTTAGGCTGGGTTCACACCTGAGCGGACGGAATATGCGCGTTTGCACCTCGATTTGCGGTAAAAGGAATGCGTAACAAACGCGCATTTACGAGGGCTATCCGGCTGTATCCTAATGGATACGCGCGGAAAATACGCCCCAAAGAAGCTCCTTTACTTCTTTGGGCGTAGGGCGATTTCAGTGGTTGCGCGTTTTACAGCACGTAGGAACGCGCTGTAAAACGCTGAGGTGTGAACCAGACTTTAGAATCTGTCAGGTTTTTTTGAACCGCCCCAAAGAAGCTCCTTTACTGTTTGTATGGAGTTGCGTGTTTTTTCAACCTGACTAACTACGATATTATTAAATATGGCGTTCTGTTTTTTCAATAGTTTGTGTCTTATGAAAGAATATTTTTTTTTAGTTCAATGTATTTTATGCTTTTGAAATTTTGTTCCTTTTGAATTATGTTCCTATGCAAACAAAAATGTGGGGTTCTGATGCCCTCTAGTGGACATTTTATGAATTGGATTTTTAAAGAATTCCTTCTTTATTTTTTGTAATTATTTATCATTTTTTCCCAAAAAAAATGGGACCTTAGATTGTAAGCTCCTTGAGGGCAGGGACTGATGTAAATGTGCAACTGTGTAAACTGTCGGCGCTATATAAATACCTGTAATAAATTTTAAAAAAGGTAATATCTATATAAATTATTGATCATACAAACAAGCTTTATTGGAACAACTAGTAGGTCATACATACGAAAGTCTACTACGTGATACAATAGAACTTTTTAAAATATATTACAATTTTTTTTGTTTTATGTTGCGGTGACGACCTCCCCCCTAAAAACCCATCAGAGGCTCTAAAACTTCCCCGCTCTATCCATATAAAATAAAAAGTTTTGGGTGGATTTGGGATTTTTAAAGTGGATCATCTTTTAAATGTCTTTGTTGCCCTATGGCACTAGAGGGCGCTCCAACACAAAGAAAATCTCTGAATGTCACAAAACGCCTTGTATGAGATTATCACTGCTACATCCTTCAAGTGACGAGTGAGGAAGTTAAGATTAGTGACCGCTGAACTGGCCCGGGTTTGATTTGTAGGGAACGCACCACAAAGTATGCAGATTGTGAACCTCCATGAAATCCCAATAGGAGTCAATGGGACGTGAATCTTGAAAATCTCCAATTTCAAGGCTAATAGGCAACAGATTGTCAGAGTGGCATGGGGAGCTGGGCACTGCCAGGGGGACATTCATTAAAATAAAAATAGAAACATTGTCGGGGAGCAGCAATAAGGTTTAAAAATTTACAATTCCTTCAAATAACATACTGGGAGGATGCCCTGCTACGCGGCGTACCCGCACAATGTACTAAAGCAAATGTGTCCACTCCCTTTTAGATTGTAAGCCCTCAGGGGCGGGGCCCTCCTTACCATCTTGTCTTGAATGGTATTGTGATTGTAATGTCTTCCTTATATTGTAAAGCGCTGCGCACACTGTTGGCGCCATATACATCCTGTATAATAATGTGGCAACTGGAAATAAAAACATAGCAATTCATTTGCCACTAGATTACATTTCCCAGTCACCCAGCCCTCAGCATGAGGAGGGTCCCTTGCAAGGAAGGGGCCCTCCTGCCAAGGACCTCATTGCCACATCAGGTCTCCAAGAGAATGTCTGCAAAGTGGGGAGCGACTTATTACAATCTGGAAGCTCCCTTAATATAAAGGGGTTCACAGATATCTGCCCCCCCATGTGAACAAGTAAGGGGTACATAGTACCCCTGGTCACTCCTTCGCTTAAAATAATCAAGTAGCAAATAAACATAATAAACAACGGGAGAATTACAGCACAAAACACAGGTACCACCATTCGGCGTCTTTATTGATAGATCTTCATTCCAATAAAGCCAGCCATACACTTAGAGATTATCTGCAGGTTTTCTCTGGTCAGATGGAAAAAGTGCAACCGATTCCTCCATCTACACTTAACTGTGTGGATTGGGGGATTCCCCCACTGGGCCAAGTTTCAGTATCTTGCTGGTCGGCCCCACTGGCTGTCAAAATACCTGAACAATGCCTGCATCCAATCAGATTGCTCAGGTATGTTAACAGCCTGCGGGGCCGACTAACAAGATACTGAAGCTTCGCCCAGTGGGAGATTCCTCCATCCACACCGTTTAGCGTAGATGGAGGAATCGGTTGCACTTTTTCCATCTGACCATAGGAAATCTACAGATAATCTATAGGTGTACGGCCAGCTTTACACAGATGAGCCCCACCATACAGCTGCACGCCTCTTAATGCCTGGTTCACACCTGGGCGTTTTGTAGCGTGATTTCCTACGCTCTGCAAAACGCTCAAACACCGAAATCCCATTGTTTCCTATGGGTATGGTTCACACCTGGGCGTATTACAGGCCGTATGAACGCGCTACAAAACGCCCTACGCCCAAAGAAGTACAGGAGCTTCTTTGGGGCGTTTTTGTCACGCGTATCCATTAGGATACAGCCAGGTAGCCCTCGGAAACGCCCGTTCGTTTTTTTTACCGCGAATCGCGGTAAAAACATGCGACACGAAACGCGCGACAAACACGCATATTTGATACGCCTAGGTGTGAACCCAGCCTAACATGTTTCACTACACAGGCTTAATCATAGAGGTAACAGCAGTGGTGGGGAGGGATCGTTATGTGCATCCCTAATTGGGACAACCAGTACAGGTGGTAAGATTAACCCCATCACAGTAAAATCTGTCTATAATGTCTCTATAGTGCATTGGATCTTTATAGTAGCTGCTGTAACTACAAATCCCTTATTACAGACACAATATATTTAAACTGTAACAAAAAAAATTACATTTTACATATAATGTGGCTCTCAAGTAGCTGGAACCCTGGATGGGAATTGGAGCAGTGATGTTTTTCGTTTTAAACTCTTTAAGCAAATAAACACACACCGCACATTAAGGCCTCATTCACACTGCCGCACGTATGCGCGCGTATATACGCACGTACGTGCGTATTGTACCATATGCAACCTATGCAAATAAATGGCTCCATACACACAGCCGCGTATAGAGCCGTATATTTGCGTAGCGTATATATGCACAAAAACAGAATGGAACAGAGATGCGTCCGGGCAGCGTATTTCTGCGTATTTACGCGCATATACGCCCGTACATGCGTACAGCACATACAAAATTCCATTACGAGTGATGCATTCTGGGACTGCATATAGTGCACGCAAATACGCATATATGCTCGTATATACACACATATACGCACGTATATACGCGCATAGACGCGTATATACAATTTTGCTTGCGTTGTGTGTGAATGAGGCCTAAGTCCTTTATTCGGAAATAATAATAATAATGTCCTGTGATGGCCAAAAAAATGTCCCATGAAGTAAATGTTCCATGACGATACTCTCACTGCAGATGACAGAATCCCCATCTGGCTGCTGAATGTCAACAAACTGGCTGGCGATCGTGAGTGACCTTCATGGCCAAATATGCCCGGGCCGCACAATGCTATTGGTTGTTAGAATGCTTGCAGACAGGCAGCAACCAAGGACGCTGAGTGGCCTGGCCATATTTGGTCACAGACACTACCCAGGGATGCCCATCAGTGGGATGGTGGCTGCCAGGACCCTGGTGGCACCTTTGTTCTACCAACCAATGACACTGAGGCAAATGGCACGGAGGAGCATAGTAAAAAAAAAGAAATGCTTCTTTCCTATGCTCATCTCCATCTAGTGGCCATAATGAGGTATTATCCAAGTATTACTTTTCACCTAAAAAGAAAATATACTATGAATATTTATTTCTGCCACCAGTAGTGCAGATCAGATGTTCACAGAGATTTGCAGGGTGAATGGCCCTGCAAATTGTTTATACATAGACCCCTCAGGGCCAGGTAGAGGAATAGACAGTTTGAGATAATGTACATTAGGATACATGTATCACGTCTACTATACTTCCCCAAATTTATGAAAATAATTCTGCCACTTCCCTTTTAACTATATAGTGCATGTAACTCCTTCCTGTTTTATATGTTAACGGTGCAAATAGAAAAGCTGACAGTTCTGTTATTAAAAACTCACCAACTACACCTCCACCTCCGAACCATCAAGCCTATAACTAGTGTAGCGATCACCCCTGAAGGAATTGCTATGAATTTCAGGTTCTTCTGTCCCACACCAGGATAAACCACCCAGACTAGATCCACAACACACCAACACACCCTGTGTAATGTATATATTGGGCTTTAATTATAAAAGGCAGCAGAGCCCTGGATTTTAAACAGGTAAACGCTAGCAACTGACTAATAACAGCAGAACTGATATGATGAAAAGTAACAAAGGAAATAAATGGTGAATAAAATCTTAGCAACTATGACAATAATACTGAGTAGCAGATGATATTTAACTGAGGGATCTCTGACTATGCAAAACAGGATTTTTTGCCAACAATAAAGCTGGTTACCTAAAGTATAGCCCCAGTCCTATTCGCTAGGCTACTGGCCTGTAGGTCTGTGTTCACAACATTGGGGCCCTTTTCAGTTGGAGTGCTCCTGATAAAAGGAGAAAGTCACTGGCTGATAGCCTCTCACCGATCCGATGGATCCTCATCTCCGTTGGCAATTCCCTCTTGTGCCAGCGAAAGGGATTTTCCTCTCCAGCTCACGTTCAGCAGGTCTCCAGGCAGCTCTCAGGTGGAAACCGCATACTGATCGCAGACTCAGCAGTCTCTGAATTCTCTCTATGTGGTCCTCGTCGCTATATAGCCCTTAAGAAGGGACCCTGCGTGGCCCCCAAACGTTGGCTAAATGACGCAGAGTGCTGGTGATCTTCTTCTATGATCTGTGGTCCTCCAGACGTCTTCTCTCCACAGTGACGACAGCCTTGGTCTCTGGCAACGGCAGCGGTAGCAGTGTCTCCACTCTAATAAGCAGATGGTCCACAACACATCCATCCACTCACAAGGCTGCAGGGGGAATGCCCTCCGATTTCAGTGCGCTCAGGTTTATTCCAGTCCTTCCCCTTCTCCACTGTGCTGTTTTGGCCTTGTAGTTCTACGACGCACTGGCTACGACGCACTGGCTGGCTGTGTCTGTATTGCACAGAGACTCCAACTCCCAAAAGTCTTTTCAGCTCCCAACAGCAGCAAAACTCAGTCTGTCAAAACCAATCGAAATCTCACTGATACAGGCTCAGATTTGCAGTACTCTGCAACCGACCATCCTCTTAAAGGGGACATTAATCAGGTGCTACACTAGGGATGAGGTTCCTTTTTGCTGCTATCATGGGTGCTGGACAAAGCCTACTGATAAACCAATCATTCTACCCCTTTACAAAACTCTGGTTCAGCCTTATCTTGAGTAGGTTTGGTCACTGATCCACAGGAAGGATGTCCTTGAACTATGAAGAATTCAGGAAGGGCAATAAAAGGAATAAAGGTGTTGAGGAGCAAAACTATGATGAACATGGATTATACTTATTCACCCTGGAGAAGAGGGTCTTGAGAGGGGATGATCAAAATATAGAGATCCACCGATGGTGACTGTAGGTCCGATAATAAACTGTTTACTCCATCTAGTGTCCATAAGGTGATATTACAACACTACATTCGACCTGGGAAAGAGATATTAAAGGAGAACTATAAGGTGAGTGCTTTTCACTCACCTCATAGTTCTAGCCGACCTGTGACAATGAGACTGTCACAGGTCGGCTCAGTAGATCGGGAGGTGAGCGAACACATACCGCCGTTCTGCTCCGTCTCGACCCTGTCACGGCTTTCTGCCGTGACAGGGGAGGGACTGGATTCCCCTCTCCCCGCTCCGATCTGCCAGCGCTGACTGGCGGAACGGACGGGGGAGGGGGCGGGTACAGCTGGCTCTGCCTCTAGATAGGCAGAGCCAGCTGTCACTCACGCAGCTGGGCGGATCCCGTCATCTACGTCGGGATCCGCTGCGGCGTCTCAGTATATAGTGAGCTGTAGCTCGCGGTATACTGAGCTTAGGGTAACGGGAGGACGCTAGTTTGTGTCCTCCCGTTACCCTAAGGAGAACTATGGGGAAAAACACTGACCCCCATAGTTCTCCTTTAAGAACATTTGTTTTTGGTATTATTCCTCCAAAACGAATGTTCACAAATATTTGCAACACACAGGCCCCTGGCATTTATTTATAAATAAACCCCATATACACACACATAGGTTGAAGTGGATGAAGCTGTGTTTTTATATACTATGAGACTACAATCACCGGGCACTTTATTAGGTACACCTTGCTAGTACCGGGTTGGACCCCCTTTTGCCTTCAGAATTACCTTTATTCTTCATGGCTTAGATTTAACAAGGTGTTGGAAACATTCCTCAGGAGATTTTGGTCCATGTTGACATGATAGCATCACGGGCCCAAAGTGTGCCAATAAAATATGCCCCGCATCATTACACCAACAGCCTGAACCATTGATACAAGGCAGGAGGGATCCATGCTTTCATGTTGTTTATGCCAAATTCTGACCCTACCATCTGAATGCCGCAGCTGAAGCCGAAACTCATCAGACCAGGCAATGTTTTTCCAAACTTCTATTGTCTAATTTTGGTGAGCCTGTGCGAATTGTAGCCTCCGTTTCCTGTTCTTAGCTGACAGGAGTGGCACCCGGTGTGGTCTTCTGCGGCTGTAACCCATCTGATTCAAGGTTCTGCGTGTTGTGTGTACAGAGATGGTATTCTGTGTACAGGAAGGGGGTGTATACAACCCCGGTCAGCAAGTGATTAATGAGATCCCACCTCCAGCACACGCACACATTGCTCTTTCCTCAGTGAGAGTCCACTTCCAGCACAAATAACCTCCAGTTTCCCTTCTGTGACTTCTCGATGTGCAGTATACACATTCAGAACACACAAGTTGTATACTAAACAGTGTCCACGGCCTCCCTATGGACATTACCTAATGAACCTGCACACACATTCGGGAAGCTCAGCACCAAGAATAAAGCTCAGGGAAGCCTTTTATTAGAACGTTCCATGTCAACTATGTCAGAAAGTTACTGTCCCCCATTCTCTCCTCTGTGCAGGGTCAGATTTCCCACAAGGCCAACCAAGGCCCGGCCTTGGGGCAGCAGGGAGTAGAGGGGCAGCAGGGGTGTGTAATTCCTATGTCCCGAAGACCAGACGGGTAGTTGTTTTCTCTACATTTAGCCCAGCTTTGGGCTAGCAGAACTAAATGTACAGTGAGGAAGCCGCCGCTTGTTTTGTACAAGTGATCTTGGCTACATTGTATGCAGCCTGCAGGTCTGCCATTCCCCATGGTGTGGGTGTGTGTGTGGGGGGTTGGCGTGTAGGGGGGCGCATTGAGGAACCTGGCCTTGGGGCAGCAGAGAGAGTGAATCCGACTCTGCTTCTGTGCACTTTATTTCGTAGCACAAGCATGCATAAATGTAAATTAAATATCTTACAGAATCTTACAAGAATGCACAAAATGTTGTTACAATCAACCATTGCACCGAATCCAAAAAAAGACCCCATTCATGAACAAGCGCACATTCCCTAATTCAAATAATACCTGTTGATTCCATTAGCAGTTGACAACATTCTCTTCCTATCTACCAACCGTGCTTCTGCATTGTCACTTGGTCTCATGCTCCCCTGGTGGAGATGGCAAGCAGCTGCGCTGACACCCATCACACAGACATGGCCCACTGATATCACCCGTTCAGAAAAATGCCATGCAGCCGTCCCTGGAGGGCATGTAGCCATAAAGTGGCTGCAGAGAGGTTGCAGGTGGTCATCAGTGCTGATATGCAAGTCAAAATTAAAACAAGGATATTAAAAAAGATGCTACCGTATTTTTCGCTCCATAAGACGCACTTTTTTCGCCCCAAAAGGAGGGGGAAAATGTGCCTGCGTCTTATGGAGCGAATCCCGACGCCCGAGACATGCAGTTTTGGGCGCCGGGCGAGTAGTAGGAGCCACTGCTCGTTTAATACGAGTGATCTAATGAGATCACTCGTATTAAAGCCGAGCAGTGGCGGTGGCGATCGAGTTCAGCAGTAGGAGCCACTGCTCGTTTAATACGAGTGATCTAATGAGATCACTCGTATTAAAACCGAGCAGCGGCGACGATCGAGATCACCATAGAGCAGACGAAGGACGGACGTTCTTCGTCTGCTCTGTGTGATCAGAGACCGTGGCGCTGTAATCACAGCGCCACCTGTCTCAGCGGTCACTAACTGCAGCTTCTGTCACAGCTTCTGTCATAGAAGCTACAGTCTGTCGAGTGCTCCATAAGGCGCGCCGGACCTCCCTGCGTCCTATGATCCGGTGCGTCTTATGGACCGCAAAATACGTTAATTGTTTTTGATGCACAGGGCTTTAGAAAACTAAATGTCACCCAGCTTAGGTTTACACGTCCTTTCATAAAAGCATATTCTGGTAATGCACATTTTGTTACTCTTCTTTTTTTTAAACTTTTATTAACTCTTCTTTTTGAGGTCTTTACCATTGTATATGTTTAGTACAGTTTTCCCCATAAAAAAGAGATCAATGTCTTCCAGAGATCCGAACCCCCTTCAAATATCCCTTAATTGAAAAATCAAGCTTATCCACACGGCGTGGATACTGCATTATTATAGTTTTCCGCCTGCATACCTTTTGTAACTCAGATCATTTCCTCCGTAGGTATTTTTTCATTTCTTTTAGAAATCTAGGCAACTTCAATAAAGAAAGTCCTGGAGCTAATGACAAAAAAGAATAGGTGAAAGGACTACATGACAGGGTAGACAGGGAATCAGGAAAGAAAGGGTTAAGGTTAATGGAGGGTGTGTGTGGTGGTCACTTACCTTGATTGGTCGGTTTGGATTAGCCAGGAGGAGCCTTTACGGTGGTCAGAGGGGGGCGGAGGGTCGTCTAGTCAGTCCAGGGTTGTCACACTGTGATCTCACTTCCCACCCTCTGTTTGGTGCTGTGGCTTGGTCTGTTTAGGCCAGGGATGGCCAAACTCCGGCCCTCCAGCTGTGGTGAAACTACAAATCCCATGAAGCATCTCTCTCCGGGAGTCATGTCTGTGGCTGTGAGAATCTTGCAAAGCCTCATGGGACTCGTAGTTCCACCACACCTGGAGGGCCGCAGTTTGGCCATCCCTGGTTTAGGCTATATCTGTCCAAGTGGTCAAGCCTCCGGTTGGGCTCGTCGTCGGTACGCAGTCCTGGGAGCTTGCGGGCTCCGCAGAGAGAGGTCAAAGAGCGAGGGTGAGAGGTCTCTGCTGTTATGTACTATGTTGTCCCTGTACTATGTTGGGGGCCAGTTGGTTAAGTGGTATGCAGAGATCTACGGTAGGAGACTAATGGTGCCTTCACAGACCTCAAGCCATATTGATAGGAATCCATTGTATTTATATTGGGATAATTGAATGTTTTATATTCAATTCTGTTATAAAATATTATATTTGAATAAACGGCTGCTGCAGCCATTTTATATCCAACTTGGTGTGGTCTCTTATTGGGTATGGACATTTAGAAGGGGGAGTTGCTGTAGCAATCTAGGTGTAGTCTGATAGCTTATGTCTTACCCTGTCAAGCTTCTATGCTTGGATCTGCAGCTTGCTCTGCATACAGGATATGAGATTAGTTCAGCCCCTCCCAGTAGAGAAGAATGTGAAACGCCTTTGATTCTTTGAGTACGCGAGGCTTCTAGTTTCGTTTCTCTCGTCTGCTGTCAGCGATGGCGGCTGCTGATCTGAGAGATGAGCTGGACTGTTCCATCTGTCTGGACATTTATACAGATCCTGTAAACCTGAGATGTGGACACAACTTCTGTCGGGCATGCATAGGTCATGTTTTGGATGCACAGGAAAGGTGTGGAGTTTACTCCTGTCCTCAATGCAGACAAAGGTTTACAAGTCGTCCCACACTTCAGAGGAACATAAACCTGCGTAACATTGCAGAGGTTTTCCGAGCTACTCAGCCAGACGAAGGGGAGACCGGAATCTTTTGTTCTTACTGTATTCGCTTTTCTGTACCTGCTGTTAAATCCTGTCTGCAGTGTGAAGCTTCTCTGTGTGAGAAGCATCTAAAAGTTCACAGCAAGTCGTCATCAGAGCACGTCATAATTGAACCCACCACTTCCATGGAGAACAGAAAATGCTCCGTCCATAAGAAGATTCTGGAGTACTACTGCACCATGGAGGGTACCTGTATCTGTGTGTCCTGCAGTTTGGCTGGAGAACACCAGGGACACAAGGTGGAGACTCTGGATGAGGCCTCTGAGAAGAAGAAACGTGAACTAAAAAATGATCTGCAGGGACTCATCACAGAGAGAGAGGAGACTCAGCAAAGAGTCCAGAGTCTGCAGGAACGCATGAGAAATGTACATCAGAAAGCAGCTGAGGAAAAGGTGAGAGTCACTGCCCTGTTCAGAGACCTCAGGAGACATCTGGAGGACCTGGAGAAGAGAATCCTGAGGGAGATCTCTGAGCAGGAAGAGAAGCTCTTACTACCACTGTCTGACCTAATCCATCAAATAGGAAAAAAGAAGGACGAGCTGTCCATGAAGATACGTCACATTGTGGAAATGTGTAACATGACTGACCCACTGACTATTTTGCAAGAATCAGACACAGGGGACTTTTATGATGCTGAGGAGGTAGATGATGAGGACAGAGAGAGACATGATAAACTCCTCCATGATGGAAGGGATCTGGAAGTGGCAGGAATCGCACGCACATTACACACGGGGATATCTGATATGATAAAAATGGTAAATATTTCCTACAATATACAGAAAGCTGCGGACATATTACTGGATGTGAACACAGCTCATAATTATCTACAGATATCAGAGGACATGAAAACTGTATCCTGGTCAAATATGAAACAGAATCGTCCAGAAACACCAGAGAGATTTGAGAATTGTGCTCAGGTATTAAGCAGCAGGAGATTTTTCTCAGGGCGACATTACTGGGAAGTGGATGTCAGCCAGTCAGAGTGCTGGATAGTTGGGATGTGTTACCCCAGTATAGAGAGGACGGGATGGTTTCACTCATGGATTGGTTATAACAACAAGTCCTGGGGTTTGTACAGACACAATGATCAGTGCTCAGTAATACATGACAGCACTGTGATCCTATCACCTGACAATATCCCCAGGAATACTGTCAGGATCTATCTGGACTATGAGGCCGGACAGCTGTCCTTTTATGAGCTTCGTGACTCAGTCAGACACTTACACACCTTCACCACCACCTTCACTGAGCCCCTTCGTGCTGCGTTATGGGTAGGGAAAGGTCCTGTAAAGGTATCCGGGAGGAATTTGGGAATGTAAGTAATGATTAATTGGGGGTATCAACCTTTGAGCTTGAGAAAGTAGCCACCGCTCCAAGCTCACTCCCGGGATGGACTACAATCTCAATACAAATGAGTAAACCAAACATGAGACTGTAGTCCATCACGGGAGCGAGCTTGGAGCGGTGACTACTTTGCAATACACACAGGGACCATGGGGAACAAAAGTAGCCCCCCTCCAGAAGGAAGGACAGTGTCAGCACCAATTCAGAGATGATTTGAGGATCTACAGCCGAGTGATACACAAATAAGATACATAGTTGTTAATAATTACGGTGCTTGAATTTATTTTTAAGCTTTAAAGGAGAACTATGGGGTTAAGGCTTTTCCTCATAGTTCTCCTTTAACTCCTGAGTTTAGTGTCACTTTATTTGTTCATATGTTTTGAGTGAAAATCTGTCTCTGATCTTTGTAGAAGTGTTTCAGATCCACCTCAACAGTGCCATAACTTTTGCAGTTGTCCACCTAGGACAGTAGAGGCAGGGGTTAGATAGCAGGCAGCTTGATTTCTATCTGGATCAACCCCATAGACCCATAGAGGGTAATGTGACGGTCCATTGTTCAATTGCTGGGATGCAAACTGCAGAACGTAGGCAGAATGAATGAATGAATGAAGAAGGTCTTGTTGCATTCCTTTCCAGGGTGGTCGCAGTGACTGCGGATGGCGCCGTTATCACGTGAATTATATAGAAGAATGTCACCAGCACACAAACAAATCCTTGTAAGGATTACCAAATGTTCATTTATTATGAACAGTGGCGTCACAAGGGGGGGGGGGTGCGGCCTGCAGCCGGGTGCCACCATTAGAGGGGTGTCACCAAAATGACTGACAGTTATTATTTTGGTGTCATCCCCTATGAAAAGTCGGGCACTCGTTCAAGGACCGAGAGCACGACAGTGTCAGGAGAGAGCGGACCCGGTGGCATACCTTATCTCGCCGGGTGAACGCCCCCTCCTCTCTCTGCCGGTGTCCATCACCAAGATGGCAATAAGACGACCACGCATGTGCAGCGACGTCATCGAGCACACGCGGCAACGTCACGTGATGGATGGTTTATTCATAATGTTGTATATAGAATATGAGAGAGATTGTAAACTTTGTATATACACGTATCTGTGCTACATCCATTTTATAAGCTCAGCACTCTGTACCAATCTTTTTTTACACGATACTAGTTGTTTTTCTCAAAATTAGGAGTTGTTTCTCTGCTTTTTCATGTAACCACATTCCTGACATTTTAATAACACCCAAGACTTATCTTCATAAAGCTATATACCTTCTTTTCATATCATTGTAATATTATTATGATGCCTACATAAGTGTCTGTATAAAAACCTTAACACACCCCAATAAATTACAGAACGGATTCTTGAGATACTTGGGGTCTTGTGTTTCTGTTCCACTCACTGCAGTGTTTTATTAATCTGGTACCACCAATTAGACTTGTATACACTGTTGGTGTGTTTAAAAAAAATCCTATCTGTTCTTTGGTGAGCCCTAAGCCAGGAGAGGGCAATAGGATCCTGAGGACCCAAAAACAGAAGCCGCATCCACCAGAGGAATTAATTGCATTATGCCGGCTAGGTAAGCCTATTGTTGCTTACGTTTAAGTGTTTAGTACTTAATACATATGGCAGGTATTTCAGGACAAGGGACTCTACCTCCCCTCGTGACAACCTGCTTCATTCGTCGATTTCCAGAAAGAGGACGTCCCTCAGCCCTCGCAGTTCCTTCCCATGCGGATCCTCCCGGACACCTGACTTCCACATCCAATCAGGTAAGAGCAGCTATTCTCATTTATTTTTTAACCCTTTCTCCCGGGACTATTCCTCCCCCCAGTCATGTAGCCCCTCCGCTTAGTCTCTCCGTGTCTGTCTTTAGTTTTGATTGGTGGTTTTGTTTTATGTTGCCTTGTTTTATTTCATGTTGTCTCTGTCACTTGTTAAACATATGATTTTTGCTATAAGAAGGGGGGGTCCAAAAATGCTACATAGGGTTGTAGCTAAACTACACATGGTTGCAGTTGGATTGGTAACAGTGTCACCAAGTTCAAAGTGAGACCAGGACAGGGTCCCCCTGGTCACCAATCACCACGGAAATCCCATTTCCACCGTTGCAGAGGTGCCCTTGTTGCCATGGCGCCCTGTGCGGCCGCACAGCTCGCACACCCCTAAGGCCGGCCCTGTGTCTGATTCATGTACAATGCTGGCATATGTTTTTTTTAAAATTACCTCTTCAACGGTATACACCAAGATGGCAGCGCCTATATCGGCGTGTGACATCACCTGACGCCATGCATGCATGGCGTCGTGCTCCCTGCCACCAAGATGGGGGCACGCATTCGCAGAATGCACCGGGGGCCAACATGGCCGCCGCACATTCTCAAACAAATTATTATGTGCCCGGAATACATTTTTCTTATATTCGGGCAAATAGTAATTCATTAATTTTACATGTACTCTTGATTTTGTGTTCTGTTTTTTATTTTTACTTTTCTAGATGCACTTACTTGAGGAAAGGGATCGGCATGACAACCTGACACATTATTTTTATAGACTCTATTATAGTTTGACATTTATTGTTTGCTTTCTATTGTTCTATGTAATACGAATACTTCTATTGTGCCGACAAGTTTAATACCTTTGAATAAAAGTTTTATTTTTATCATACTTTTTAATATGTTTCTTTGGGGCTTAACAAAATAGGAGTCTTTAAATGGTGCGGATATTGGGTAAATAGGTGTGGTTACTGGGGGAGTGGCCACTAAAGGGTGTGACCACTGAGGGGTGTGGTCACTGAGGGGCGCTGTAAAGCTTTCTCGCACAGGGCGTCTAAAGGCCTAAGGCCGGCCCTGATCAGACATATGCAGTTGCTGTATATAAAAAACAGAAACTTAAATTTTTTGTTAGCTTTCCTCTTCATATCCTCATGGAAATGGACGCCTGTGTGCTGTGCAAGCAGTGTGTGTATACAAGGCAGCCATCAGACATTTTGGGGCCCCTTACACAGCTTTAGGACTGCCCCCCACCCCCAACAGCAGTTGACCTAAGGAACAAACTGGCCCCCCAACCCCCCTGGCGGTCGGCGCACCAGAGGAGCTTACACTCTATTGTCTCTCCACAGTCACACACTATTATTATACATTTATATAGCTCTGACATATACCGGAGTGCTGTACAGAGAACACAGAGCCAGTCACATCAGTCTCTGCACAGAGGAGCTTACACTCTAATGCAGAATGGCACCAGCTGTAGGGACTACAAATCCCAGTAATACAATATACAGCAATGCAGAACAGTATAGGCATTGGACTCAACTGAGACCCCACACATACCCGAGACCCACATAGCCCTCCTGAGAGTGAGCGTGCAGAGCACACCGTAGATGCTGCACCGCCCATCTGACACTCTCTATGGTGCAGTTTTTTCAGGTGGGGGCGCAGTTTTCTCCTCTTACCTGCTCCTAGGGCCTGGCCTCCTCTGCCGCCGGAACGGCCGGAAGTGATGTCACTTCTGGCTGGTCGGAGATCAGAACACCAGTGGCGCTGCTTGGGCCCCAGCCTCCTCCGAAGACGCCGGATCGGCGATACTGGGGTCCGGCCTCCTCCCCTGTCACCTGTAAGGTCGTCGGCCAATACCCATGTAAGGGTCCCAAGCCCCATGGGCTGCCCAGGCCCCTCACATGAGTATCAGCTGTACCCCCCCCCTGATGTCGGCCCTGTGTTATATTACAACTGAGCTCTCTCTGTGAGCTCTCCACTCCCCATTCATTAGTATTCATAGTGGCAACTTCCTTCCTGGACAGAGTATTATGTGCAAAGGCAAAGCTGGTGTTTAGTGATCGTGTAAAGGTGCCCATACACTTTACAACCCTCGCAAGACTTTTGTCTTGCGGTGGTTGTAAAGTACTTAAAAAAACGTACGATCTGCCCATCTTGGACAGGCAGATCGTACCTGCGATCATCGCAACCCCGCCCCCTGAACGGGCAGTGTTCGCATGCGCACACCGGCCCGTTCGGCAGTGATCTCTCGATCATGTTAAAAACCAGCCGAAAATCGTACGATTCTCGGCTGGTTTTCCAACATGCTCGATATACAAAAGACGTGCGACCACATTAAAAACGAAAGACGTGCGACCGTACATTAGAAACGAAAGACGTGCGACCGTACATTAGAAACGAAAGACGTGCGACCGTACATTAGAAACGAAAGACGTGCGACCGTACATTAGTATGGAAGCACTGCATGATTCTCGTACGATCGCGGGATTTCCTGCGATTCTCGTACGAGAATCGTGCAGTGTATGGGCACCTGTACACAGAATCACAAGGAGGGGGGCAGCTGTTTACAGTCTGATTTTCAATCCAAAACAGGTGTCAAGACTGATTTTCCCGTGGAGAACATGTTTAGTTTCTAGAATTTAGGTCTAATAAAACGTTAATAAAAATAAATAAATATACAAAGAAAGCCTGCAATGTGAGTCAAGACAGGCCTGGAACAGCAGACGGAGGCGTCTGTGGAAGGCCTACATGACAGGGGTTTGGGAAAACAAGAGGGGTCCTGCTAAGGGTTAATTTGTTCCCAGCAACAGGGGGGTTATGTGTCCTTGTCATGAAAATGTGCACACAAATACATCATCACTGCACCTCTACATTACCACAATAAATGCAAATCACTTACAAAGGTGAAAATGGACTTTAAGGGTGTAGATTTGACAGGCCAGACAGTTATTGGGTAATTGGGTTACCAAGGAAACGTCTGTCATATTATAAGCAACAGGGTTACCACAAGAAATGTGGACAGGCTTCCATACATGGACAGGGCTCCACTAATAACAGAAGCGGACTGACTGCTGAAGAATATATAACAGACATGGTGGCTGGATTACAGGACCTTTTGTTATCTGGGCAAGCTGGACAAAAGTGACAAAGAATGCAATATTAGATCAGACGGCTGTATCAATGTAAATCTGCGGGATAACTTTATGGCGGCGTAAGGGGTCACAGTTGGTTGCTACCAACACTTGGGAAGCAGCCACAAAGTGGCAAGCAGAAAGCCAGCTTGTGGCAGAACGAGGTATATCTGAATTATTCAGTCCATCAGCTATTAGGATTATATAGATGTGGACAGGGGAGTCATTTGTAGAAAAAATAAAAGGATGATGACAGCAAAGAATTCAAGTTCTCATCAGATACGACCCCCTCCTCTTAGAAGCCCCACACTGATGGTTCATATAATTAAACACAATTGGCAAAATTGACAAATTGCAGACAAGTGTAGTCGCGCTAATCTGCCACTATTTCTCAGGAACATACAATAACAATGATATGCAATGGAATACATAACAGTGTAATGGAAATGACAGTGGCTGAGGCAGCACAGCAAATCTACATCCATCAACATCTGTTTTCTCCACAGGAGGACACAGATCCATTTTTCCTCTATAAGGAGATAAAGGAAAAAGGAACAGAAACAGATCACACTCATTAAAATTTGTTTCCATTCAGATGTGTCTCAGCAGGGGATATGTGTCAATGGATTCCATGGTAATATGGGACGGATTAAAAACATGGAGGTCTATGTATAAGCAGTTTTCATGGCTGTTCACCTTGTGAATATCTGTGAACGTTCACTATATATTCAATATATGCCAAAACAAAACATTCTTTAGTATTTTTCCACACAAGTGGAATGAATTTTCAAATATTTTCATGTAATATTGCACTATGGCCACTAGATGGAGCAAAAGGAGCCTAAAAAGTAATTATTTATATGCTCCTCATCGCCATCTAGTGGTCATAATGTGATATACACTAAAAATATACATTCGGGAAAAAAACCACTAAAGAAACTAAACATTTGTTTTGCCATATATCTGCACTTATTGAATGTTTACAGACATTTTTAGGGAAAACGTCCCTGCAAATAGTTTATAAATAGACCCTAGAGAATGAATGAAGCCTTAAAGTGATTTTGTTAGGAACACTGTAGGTAGATACAATCAGGGACGTAACTAGAAATTACAGGGCCCCATAGCAAAATTTTGTATGGGGCCCTGTGATTTCTAGTTACGCCCACCTGATAACCCAAACAGCCCACCTAAGGGTGACCCTGCAGAGCCCACAATATACTCTCTATGGTAGGCTCTGCAGGGTCTCGGGTGGGCGGTCAAGCCCTCTTACCTGTCAGCCCTGATCCTCTGTCCGCCTCCTTCTCCTCCACGATCGACTCCTCTGTCACTGGGCCCCGCCTCCTTGATCGCCGGGTCCCGCCTCCTCGATCGCCGGGCCCCACCTCCTCGATCGCCGCCGATGACGGGCCCAGCCACCTCCTGCGCCGCTGCTGGCTGTCACCAACTCAGCAGCGGCTGTGAGAAGGAACGGAGCGTTCCTCCTCACAGCCGCCAGTGACAGCCAGCAGCCTGGCTGTCCGAGCCAGATGCCATAGCGACCCAGGCGGCCTTCATGGCATCAGGGAGATGTCCTTGCCGGGCCCCGCCATGCCCCGGGCCCCATAGCGGCCGCCTGGGTCGCTATGGTGATTGTTACGCCACTGGATACAATATATACACTAGGGCTCCTTTCACCAAAACACATCTGCATCCGTACCAAGGCCAATCCTGTTCTCCCTTTCACATACAGAGAAAATGGATCTGAATTTAAAGAAATGTGCACAGATGTACATACATTTACAGCAAAGATACTCACCTCTGTTACATTTTTTCATCTTTCAAAAGACCGATAAAAAACAGATCCATTGTCTCTCTATAGGTACACTGATGTTAATGGATGTATATCCGTGGACACTAGTTACCCCAAAGGGAAACATTGTCATCCTTAATCCATCTGTCTCTATCCACCCGTGTGAAAGGGGTCTAAAAGTAAGTGAATTTGGTGCGCCAATTGAAAGCAGCAAAATAATTGTCTTGAGCTAAACTCAATGCTTCATACAACTTTCCTGATGCATCTGTGCACCAATAAACAGGAGTACACAAGGAGCTGCAAAGCGCCTTATTGGATGACTTACAGCACAAGTAAAACTAGTAGCAATGCCTGATAATGTGTAAAATGGTCACTTCCTGGCTCCAGGGTCCATGCATCCATGTGTGGTTGTAAACCATTATAAATGATGAGAATAATTCCAAAAACAAAGGGCAATACGGTTGGAAGGAGGAGGGAAGAATAAGGGCTCATTCACACCACAGTCCCAAAGCAATGGAAAGTCTGATAATACCTCGGAGTCCATCCCTCTCTGAAACTCTATCACCACCTAGTGGCAGAAAGTAAACAGTGCACCGGGCATACAGTCCATACATTTTATAACTGTGACTGTAGAGCTGTTGGTTTGCAGATCCTGTAGAGGTGGAAAGTCCAGGTATTCCTAACTTTCCAGTCAAGACCCCTCTACCACAGCCACGAGAGCAGCAGACTGCACTTTGCGTTTGGTGTATCCCCGATCCCAGTGTTAAGGTGCCCATACACTGTACGATTATCATATGATAATCACAGGAGTAATCCCGCGATCGTACGATAATCGGAAAGTGTATGGAAGGCGTGCGACCGTTTCTACTGTAGGATCGCACGTCTTGCGTCGAACAAGCAGGCTGGAAAACCCGCTTAGAATCGTACGATTCTCGGCGGGTTAGTGGCGTGCTTGTTCGACAACTGCCGAACGGGCCGGTGTTCAGCATTGCAGTCATCGGAAGCCCGCCCCTCAGGGGGGCGGGCTTGTGATGATCGCAATTACGATCTGCCTGTCCAAGATGGGCAGATCGTACGTTTTTTTAATTACTTTACAACCCTCGCAAGACTTGAGGGTCTTGCGAGGGTTGTACAGTGTATGGCCACCTTTAGTAGGTGAAAATGAAGTGAATTGATTCTGGCCTGTCATCTGCTGGTCCGATGAACATCTGGAGTCTCTGCATAGGTGTAACCCATAGTACAGTGCACCCGAAATATGCAAGGCAAAAGGTGGTTTGGCATATTCAATAAACACTATATATATGTCTTGGGATCTTTAACCACACAGTCCTCAAGGTTGGAAACGCCACACAATGATGTACTTTGTTCAAACTAAAGTCCTTTGCCTTTTCATTAACAGGTGTGGCAAGACAGACAAAATAAACATAAGCAAACAAAAAGTCCTTGTTCCACTGAGCGTTTTCAAGAAGACACAACTTGAAGGAGAACTATGGGGTCAGGGCTTTTCCCCATAGTTCTCCTTAGGGTAACGGGAGGACACAAACTAGCATCCTCCCGTCACCCTAGGCTCAGTATACCGCGAGCTGCAGCTCGCGGTATACTGAGACGCCGCAGCTGAAGCGGATCCCGACAATTGTGCCGACTGACAGCTGGCTCTGCGTGACTGACAGCTGGCTCTGCCTATCTAGAGGCAGAGCCAGCTGTACCCGCCCCCTCCCCCGTCCGTTCCACCAGTCAGCGCGGGCGGATCGGAGCGGGGAGAGGGGAATCCAGCCTCTCCCCCTATCACGGCAGAGAGCCGTGACAGGATCGAGAGGTGAGCGAACGCCGGTATGTGTTCGCTCACCTCCCGATCTACTGAGCCGACCTGTGACAGTCTCATTGTCACAGGTCGGCTAGAACTAGGAGGTGAGTGAAAAGCACCCCCCCCTCATAGTTCTTTGCAGAACGGGCCGCATTGCAGAACGGGCAGTGTGCGCGTGCGCACACCGGCCTGTTCCGCAGCTGTCGAACGAGCAGGCTAGAAACCCGCCGACAATCGTACCATTATCGGCGGGGTTTTGAGCATGCTGGTTCGACAAAAGACGTGCGACCGTACAGTAAAAACGGTAGCACTTCTTCGTTCACACTGCTCGATTCTCGTACGATCGCGGGATTTCCCGCGATTCTCGTATGAGAATCGAGTAGTGTATGGGCACCTTTACTCCTGCTGGTCTCTCCACTCTCCAGCTATCTCTATCAGGCTACCTGGTGCTGCTCATTATGTACAGGTGAGGAACTGGCTGGGCCAGACAGAAATTTTGGACTGGCTTCTGTGCCTGCTGTGCTACACGCAAACTGCTGAGTGGAGCACTGTTGGGGGAATATAGACATCCTCTATTACCATGCCTTGGTTTCTGTCACAATACATATTGTAATATTCAGGGCGGATATGACCTGTAGCCCGAATAAAACTTAATTATTTTCCACAAACAATCAAATAAAAATGGCTTATATTCAGCAGAATGACAAAAACAACAGGGCTTATGGTGTCACCCAGCCTAGGGACGCCCCTGGCTTATTGTCAGCAAACACAAGATTCGGCTCAGCACCTGTATACCAAGTCCCACCTCAGGGTTAGGGTCCCAGCCTGCTCACAGAGGATTCCAGGATGGACACAGGTGCCCCAGCAGTGTCTCGGTAGACGGTATTCCACAGCTTAACACACACACAGCCATGTATCCTGCTCCAAACACTCCTCACAGACACCGACTGACTGGCTTCCTGTTCCTTTTTAACACTCCCTTGGCTGGTGGGTTAACCCTTTCATTACCAGAACTGGCTGTAGTCAGGGATGGAGCCTCTGTCCCACCCAAATATCTCTCTGAGCCTCCGGATTCTGGGGTCCAATGTATAATCAACAACTCTGGGAAGACCAGCAGTTTCCCTTACAAGTCCGACCCGGAACCCCTCACCCTGCTTGGTGAGAACTGAATACGAGGTGACCTTAACAAGACCCCCACCTAAACAAGGGAGGGATATACCGTCCATTCCTGGCGTCCTGTACAATATATATTATATACTGTATACACTGTATATCAGCATCAACAGAGAGCTTTCAAGGAACCGACTTGCCAAGTTGCAATTTAGGGCTTTCACCGTTTGGTTTTCAGCACTAACTCTCTCAGACATCGGTCTGGTTCAGCCACCTGTCCATTCAGGCTTTACACTCAATAGGCCAGACAGGCCTGGCCAAGTGCTCCTAGCATGCCCTCAGTTGATGCTGGCAGGTGTGCTGGGGATTTTTTGTGTTTTGTATTGTTGTAAGCCTTCCCATGTGCACCCTGCTACAAAGGCTGGTTATAAATGTATGCGGTTACCATCTTTTTCTAGTTTGACTAACTTGGATGTGGTGATGCATTGGGGATCCCAGCATGCATCTGTGGTTGCTGGGCTTCCAGTGTGCCCCTGCACCTTGTGAGGAGGAGTAGGCTACCTCCTGGTACACCTGCATTCAATTTATCAACTGCATCAATATGCTCACACTTGGAGACTCATATAAATAGAGTTAGGACCACACTTTACAGAGGTGTCTTGTCGGTGGCAGTGTGGCGTCTACATATTTTTGGCCGAAGGTTTGTGCAACTAAAACCTCTGCTTTTAATGTATACTGTTAGACATTGCTATTTGTTTTGTCGCAGGCCAGCTGGCAGGTGTGCTGGGGATTTTTTTGTGTTTTGGGACGCTTACTATTTATACCTATTCTGCTCTTGCCTCTGTCAGGGAAGGAGCAGAGTAGGTGAGTGAGGCTGCGGTGTTGTGTGTTACATTTGGGTATGAGCGTATCCAGATTTCTGCAGATGATTTGAGTGGGATATCAAAGGCCCAGCATGCCCTGTGGATGATCTTGAGCTGGACTTCTCTCTGTGATTCCCCTACTATGGCTCTCCTCACATGCAACCAGCCAGTGCTATTGCTTTTAAAAGCTAATGATTAGGATTGTTGGGATAGAAGGACCATTTTTTTAATTGCCAATGGGGGAGGCATGTGGTTGTTGGTCTTGGACTCTTTAAGCTGTTGATATAACCAGGAGAGAGATTTTCTCTTGGTGGGCCCAGCCACAATGAAGGGACATTTTAAGAAAATTATGATTATTTCATATTGCAGGTGAAAATAGGGTAGTTTTGTTGTAAATATTGCAAAAAGTGGTTGAAAAAATAGGTCACCCTGTAAGTCTAGTAAATTCTAGATAGTGGGTATGCCTCTAGCTGACCAAGCTCTAAGAGGAAGGACAATCAGTGCCTTGTGTAAAGACTGGAGTGGAAGTCAGTGGCATCAAAAGAGAATATGGTCCCTGGGGAATATAGTGATTTTTTTTCTAATTTCCCTCCATGTGACAATGGTATCTCTTAAGAAAATATTTAATTTTAGTTGTTTGGGTAGAAATGTGGATCGCTTCTAAGTGCCAAGACCCATATTAGTATAAAAAGAGGTTCCACCTAAACAATCCTTAGGATGTCTAGAAATGTTGGCAAAGTAGTAGATAAATTCTCATACAAAATTTGCCTAGAGGACTGCAAGCATTTTAGGGTTATTTTATTTCTCTATGTCAAGCTGACTCCAGTTCTTGTACATCTTTATGGCAAATCAATATGGAAATAGTCTGCATACGGTATAGGAGGAGTGCAAAGCTAATCATTTAAATTAAATGACATCTTACATTACCACTTTCCACCATAAGAAGATGAAATAGGCAGGTCTCCATCTGTGTTATTCCTGCAGGATATTCAATATTACAGAGGTAATATTAAGAGCATATAAATCGACACAAATCTTTGGAATGTTCACCCCCAGATATGTGATGTAGCTTTGTGCAGGGTATTTTGTACGGAAGAGCCCTGGGGCCCTGCTAAAAAAATATGAAATATAATTCTGTGTTTGAAAATCAGAATTCTGATTTTCAAACTCAGAATTTTAAAAACGGAATTCTGAGATTAAAAGTCAGAATTCTGACTTTTAATCTCAGAATTCTGACTTTTAAACGCAGAATTGTATTTCATATTTTTTTTTAGCATGGCCCTTCCATAATTTTGCGGGGGGGCATAAGCTCAATATCAAAATTGCTGAAAAGCTCCCACAAATGTCAATTTGTTGGGTTAGTTTGGACAGTTGGGTTTTGGGATTCGATAGAAACAAAAGGAAGTCACCCGCAAACAGCGCCAATTTATTTTTACGTTGTCCCAGCTTCATGCCTTCAAAGAGACAAGGAGAAAGGGATGAATGGACCAGGGGTTCTGCGACTATGTTAAATAACAAAGGAAAGAGGGGTCACCCTTGTCTAGTACCCTATTACAATGGAAAAGGGATTGACAGGCTCCAGATGTATATATACAGGCTTTGGATGAAGAAGACAGACTTATTTGCTTGAGGAGAATATCTATTAACTGTTCCCAACTCTCTAGAAAGACAACTATATTTAGAAATATTAGTTCTTCTTTATTTAGGGATGGGAGTTTGATAGACTACAAAAATTGGTCTCCCCCAAAGCAGGCTTAGTACCGCCTGCTGATGTTTGTATGCAGGCTAGGCTAACACTACAAGAAAAATATAAATTCCACAGTCAAATTTTGCGCTGCCAGAGCATGCTGTCGCTGAGATGGTCCATGAAAATAAGGCTGTTTCATAACATCTTATACAATTTTGAGAAATTCTCCTTGCCTGTAATGTAAATGTTTTCTGTATGTTTAATATTGCCCTCAATGCTGCATGAGAAGGGCCATTTCCTGCAGTACAGTATTATTATTTTGCCATTGGTATGTCCCCCATGGCCGCCCTTAGCTTCCCATGCCATTTCTGGTACCATATTTTGTATTAACCCTACAAACTGCCAGAACTGATTGACAAGATTCATCCCCCATAACATTTGATGGGGTTCTTAACAAAGTTCAAGTTTATCAAACCTGCAGGGTGACAAGACCAGGCACTCTGCACAGGGAGAGATCAGCAGTGAGCGGTCTTTATTATAGGAACCTCCAGAAGTTTCACACTGGACTACTGCACAAATCTGGAAGAAATACACAAAGCTCATGTGTTTAGACAATATTTCTTATCCCAGAGTTCAGCTTTAAGATTATAAAGTTGTGATGAATGCTGCATTCTTCGAATGTGCGATTTGCAGTAGATGTAGATTGAGAAATAACTTAGCCCCATCCTGTACAGAAGAGTGCGACTTGACATAATTCAGTGTGTAGGGCATTCAGTTTCATTTCTCTCTTCTGCTGTCAGTGATGGCGTCTGCTGATCTGAGAAAGAAGCTGGACTGTTCCATCTGTCTGAGCACTTATATAGATCCTGTAAACCTGAGATGTGGACACAACTTCTGTCGGGTCTGTATTGATCGTGTGTTGGATACGCAGGGGGAGTCTGGAGGTTATTCCTGTCCTGAGTGCAGAGAGCAGCATTGGAATCGGCCTGTACTGCACAACAATATAACACTGCGTAACATAGTGGAGACATTCCGGTCTGCTCAGCCAGATCAGGGGGAGACTGGCATCTTGTGTACTTACTGTATTCACTCTCCTGTACCTGCTGTTAAATCCTGTCTGCTGTGTGAAGCTTCTCTGTGTGATGATCACCTGAGAGTCCACAGCAAGGCACCAGAACACGTCCTAACTGAACCCACCACTTCCATGGAGAAGAGAAAATGTTCCGTCCATAGGAAGATTCTGGAATATTTCTCTCTTGTGGATGCCACTTGTATCTGTGTGTCCTGCAGGCTGGATGGAGAACACCAGGGACACAAGGTGGAGACTCTGGATGAGGCCTCTGAGAAGAAGAAACAGAAACTGAGACCTGGGGGTTGATTTAGTAACCTTATAAACACACCACGAACATTCACAATAGCCCGTACAGCTCCCGAACGTGGCCGAGCGACTCAAGTCGAGCAGAACGCATATGCATCGGCTCGGCCGCGGCGTGCCGGGA
>NW_017306756.1:520203-525083 GCF_000935625.1 Nanorana parkeri | reverse complement strand
TCGGCTGAGTAGAACTCTTTCTGCCCTTCGGGTCGGCCGAACATGCTGAGCATGTTCGGCTGACCCGAAGCCATGTGAAGCAAGCCGATGTGAAGTGAATAGACCCCATAGTATCCAAAGTGAATATCCAGCTGGATCCGTTTTTGGATACTTCTCTTTTTAAATTCGAGAAACTTTTCCGAGCCTCAAGAAGGCATCAGATCACAGTAGCTACAAATAAGGATCGGCGTAGCAAAAAAGTATCAAAAATGTATAAATTTATTGCGAAATACTAAAATTGTTGCACATGACTTGAATCATAAAGCACAACCCCCAACCTATACACCCATTAAAACTAATAGACAACGTTGTCCATCTCATTCATACTAACCACTCATACAGGCGCGCTACCACAATTCATGTATAGATCATTTCTGGTGGAGCTCTGAAAAGTTGAAATAGTGTGAGGTAGGTTCCGGATTCAATGGATCAGAATAAAAAAAAAGTACATAATATAAGTTCATCAAAAGCAAAAAAAGTTTCCTTTTTCAATTATAATCTAGAATCACGTTCTGACAAAGCCCTGTAAAAAATAGGAGGGGTGAAACGCGTTAACGTAACACTGTGGGTGTTTGACTAACCACACATTTGATAAGAACAAACATGCTGGATGGAGGAGCTCTGTACTACTAATGGAGAGTATCGTCTATCAGCAGCTTGAATAGCACCAATGAAAATATAGAGATTCATCTATGACGTGAGATATTGAGCCTGTCATATATGGGGGTAATGACACAGATGGAATTGATAGTGACTTAAAATGTTCAGAGACCCGGAGTGAACCCTTGTGAACTACAATCGTGAGTACTCAAAATAAGCTTACATAGTTCCGGGATAGAGATTTCATTATCGTATCACTGAACTGAAGTGTCCCCCTGTTTCAAACCTGGTGCTTGTGGCTGCATTTATCTCAAGTTGTATTCCCTTATCGGGACCTACAAAAGGATTGGTTTTCGAGTCTAGATTCTAATTGAAAAAGGAAACTTTTTTACATTTTATGAACTTATATTATGTACTATTTTTGTATTCTTATCCATTGAATCCGGAACCTACCTCGCACTATTCCAACTTTTCAGAGCTCCACCAGAAATGATCTATACATGAATTGTGGTAGCGCGCCTGTATGAGTGGTTAGTATGAATGAGATGGACAACGTTGTCTATTAGTTTTAATGGATGTATAGTTTGGGGGTTGTGCTATATGATTCAAGTCATGTGCAACAATTTTTGTATTTCAGCCTTCTGAGATGTGATCTGAGCTCGGAAAAGTTTCTTTACATGTTTAACCGAGTTACGGATTATTGAGTAATGCAAATAATTACCTAACCATGGTGGAAAGGGTTAATCTAGTGATGTCTGTGTCTCTGGATAAGTACATCATTCTTTCTTTTTAAATTCGAGCCACTCCAGTGTCTTTCTACCTGATCAATCCCTATGATTTTCAAACCCCTAGGGTCTCGATTATGGGCCAACTTAAAATGTCTGGAGAGACTATGTTTCATAAAGCCATTTTTTCTGTTTCAATTATTTTATTAGGTTTTTGTCAACAAAAAGACAGTAGACAATAACAAGCAAACAAAAAGAAAAGACAGGTATGATTACAGGTAGAGGGAGAATAGTGTGCACGATTTACATGAAAATATTCAAAATCTTCAAGTTTTATACATAGGGTGTTTAATCCAGCACTCCCACGCTGTAAGGTAGGATTTAAATTTACGTCTTTTTAAAGCAAACATACGTTCATAGGCACATTGGAGGTTCAACCTAAGGATGACATAATTGTAATTTGGTGGGGAGGGGTCTCTCCAATGTTGGGCAATCATCGTCTTAGCTGCTATGAGGAGATGCAAGATGACTGTTCTAGCTCGGAGTGGGAGACCCTCTATGGACAAATGTAGCAAGGCTAAGGCTGCCATAGGGGCCACCGTACTCCCAGCAAGTTCTGACACTAGCTTGAAGATATGGTTCCAAAAGGCTCTAACAGACTTGCAATACCAGAAAACATGGATCAACGAGCCAATCTCGTGGCAGTGCCTCCAACACAATAGCGAGTGACCCGTGCCAAATTTTGCTAGCTTATATGGTGTATGGTACCACCTATGTAGAATTTTCTGTTGTAATAACCAGTGGTCAGAGCATCTAGAGCCAGTGTAGCACATCCTGATGGCAGCCTGCCATTGGGCATCAGAGTAGGAAGCGGATAGATCATCCTCCCATTTCCTCATTGATGAGGTCTTATGAAAGGATTTTCTATCACCCAGCTTGTGGTAGAACAGGGAAATGTCTTTGTGCTTCCATGCATCCTCACACAGGAAATTGTATACAGAAGTATCCATACATATCTCTCTCTGGATAGGTTGCGATACAAGAAAACTTTTTATTTGTAGATATTGGAAAGTATCTGAACTTGTAAGATGGTGCCTACTTTGGAGTTCGGCAAAGCTATACACTTGATCCTGGCAAAATAAATCTGATATAAGTTGGATACCCCTTCTTTGCCATGATGTAGTGTTAAGATGCAGAATATATTGTTCCAAAACAGATATGGGAGTGTTAAACACCATAGAAGGCGAACCTTGTTTGGAGCACAGGGGGAGGGACACCCAGGCCTCCAATGTTGTGTGTATGCTAGGGTACAACGATTTTAACTGCTTAGGGATAAGTTTAAGGGAGAGTAACATTTCAAATATATTTTTCTCTTGCAAAATACCTCTCTATAGCTGCCCAGAGTTTCGGAGAGTTATGTTTCAGCCACCCTTGCATCTGGTCAAGGATGGCTGCTTGGTGGTAGTGATACAAGGAGGGCAAGGACAGACCACCGGTTTCCTTCCTCTTATACAAAAACTTAGTAGAGCATCTTCCAGTTCCACACGTAACTATGGATAGATCGCTGTAAGGTATAGAAGAAGGACATTTGGGTGTGTAATGGGGACAGTTCTGAATACATACAGTATCTTAGGTTAGAGGAGGCTAAAACAGATTGTGCAGCTGCGAGGGAGGCATTGGGGTGAGAGAGCATGAGGACCATATCATCTGCAAAAAGACCAATCTTGTGTTCATGGTTATTTAACAGTATCCCTCTAATCAAAGGATTCTCTCTAATCATTGTCGCCAGTGGTTCCATAAGGAGCACAAATATTAGAGGAGACAAAGGACATCCTTGGTGGGTGCCATTCGTTATATGAAAGACCTCCGACAGATATCCTGCCGCGTTTACCCTAGCGGTTGGATGGGAGTAAAGACATAACATCACATTTAGCATAGGACCCAAGAAGTCAAATTTCAATAAAATAGCCTTTAGGTACCCCCAATGAATCCTATCAAAAGCCTTTTTGGCATCCAACAATATCAAGATGGTTGGGGTTTTATTGAGTTCCACGTGTCCCAAGACGTTAAATAATCTCTTCGTGCAGGGGCTTGGCGGTCTTTCACAAAACCTACCTGGTCCGGGTGTACAAGTACTGGGAGTAGAAGTAGCAATCTATTGGTCATTACCTTAGCAAAGATTTTCGCGTCCGAATTAATCAGCGATAAAGGCCTATAGTTACTGGGGGTGGATAAGTATTTCCCGCCTTTAGGTAGGGGCACTTATACAGATCCTGTAAAGCTGAGATGTGAGCACAACTTCTGCCGGGTCTGTATTGATCGTGTGTTGGATACACAGGAGGGGTCTGGAGGTTAGCCCTGTCCTGTGTGCAGAGAAGAGTTTCAGGATCGGCCTGTACTGCACAGGAACATAACATTGCGCAACATAGCGGAGACTTTCCGGTCTACTCATTCAGATCTGGAGAAGAAGACGGCTGGTATCTTCTGTACTTACTGTATTCACTCTCCTGTACCGGCTGTTAAGTCCTGTCTGCATTGTGAAGCTTCACTGTGTGATGATCACCTGAGAGTCCACAGCAAGGCACCAGAACACGTCTTAACTGAACCCACCAATTCCGTGAAGAAGAGAAAATGCTCCGTCCATAGGAAGATTCTGGAATATTTCTGTCTTGTGGATGCCACTTGTATCTGTGTGTCCTGTAGTTTGGCTGGAGAACACCAGGGACACAAGGTGGAGACTCTGGATGAGGCCTCTGAGAAGAAGAAACAAAAACTGAGACCTGGTCTTCAGAAACTGATCACAGAGAGAGAGGAGACTGAGAGAAGAGTCCGGAGTCTGCAGGAACGCAGGAGAAAAGTACAAGAAAAATCATCTGGTGTAACAGAGAGAGTCTCTGCCCTGTTCAGAGACCTCACGAGACATCTGGAAGACCTGATGGCGCTAGAGTGTTCGGGTTTCACTTGAAGAAAAGGTGGCAACCCTACAGGTCCACCCAACACAGCTAAAAGCTGATGAAGGCTGACAAGGCCAGGGTTTGAATAGAGTGAGCAAGAGGGAGCAACCACAGGATTGGCCACAAACTGACCGCAATGATTGGCTGAGAAGCTGCATAAGAATCGGCAACAGAGGTCGCATGATGCATAAAGCTGCCAGAATAGTGCACCCGGGGTAAGAAGTCTGCACATACTTGTAGAACTACAAGTGACAGCTCAGATGCAACTCTGCAGCTGAATTGTGACATATTAAAGGGGCTGGGGGCCTTAGGTGTGAGGAACAATGACGTAATCTAAACTTATTTACCTCACAGAGGAGGTGCTTAAGAAGAGACATGATTACTATCTACAAATTAATCGATGGTGACTGTGAGGGAGGTAACAACCTGATTAATCTTAGGTCCCTGAAGAGGATGCAGGGTCACAATTTAGGGTTAGAGCAATAAAGGGGTAATATAAAATTGCAATAGGGGTTCTTTACAGTCAAAATAGCGATAGATGCAGTCAAACGTCCCCCCCCCC
>NW_017306756.1:510604-519848 GCF_000935625.1 Nanorana parkeri | reverse complement strand
AGAGCGAAAAATCCAGTCAAACCGCCCCCCCCCCCCTGCAGCTTTAAGGACTTACCTTAAGTGATGCCTCTTGAATCGATCAGCTTCTTCTTTCCAGGAGTTTTCAGGACCCTCCAGCGCTGGTGCCGGTCTCTGATCCACCGCACAGTCCTGTATCTTCCTATCCCTCCCTGTCCCACAGTGTCTGTGCGTTTGCGGGCTGCCTGTATTGACTTACCCCGCGCCTCTCCTCTTCTCACGGCC
Organism: Nanorana parkeri; assembly: GCF_000935625.1. Classification (NCBI taxonomy): domain Eukaryota; kingdom Metazoa; phylum Chordata; class Amphibia; order Anura; family Dicroglossidae; genus Nanorana; species Nanorana parkeri. Next base: position 519,605 of record NW_017306756.1, on the reverse strand, counting down.
AAAGATCTCTACTGTGCATGCTCCCGGCCCATGATCCTTCACGGCCGCTCGAGAATCTTCAGATATTCGGACGGGAGCGAGCGGCAGAGACACCGGTAAGTTTTAACCTTTTTTATAACTTTTTTTAATGCTTTTGCATATATCTACTGCTTGCTAGCAGTAGATATACGCAAAAAAATGCAAGGATTTAATTGTCCTTTAAGCATCTAAAAAAACAAAACACCACATATGTGATCACGCACGCCAGACTGGGAGCAATAATTCTAGGACAATTATTCATGGTGAGCTCTAAACTAATGAACTGAAAACGCTTTAAAAGCATCGCCTATAGACAATTTTGGGTACAAATTCATTTTGAGACTTGACATTTTCTTATCAGAGGCGGCTCTAGACTTTGTGAGGCCTTAGGCGAAACTCAAAACGTGAGGCCCCCACCTACACCAATAATCAGGGCTTGAAAAATCCACTCGTCCTCTCGTCTGTGACGAGAGGACGCCGGAGCCCGACGAGTAGCTTCCCGGCCGTTGTAATTTACACAGCCGGCCGGGAGCTTTACATTCAATCGATCGTGCGTCTCTAGAGATGCCTGACCACTTGTATAGGAGCAGGTGTCACTGCCTTGCCGGTCCTGAGATCCGCTGTGCCCGATGCGGCCGGGACCGGCATGGCTGCTTTGTGACAGGAGATCAAATGGGAGTTCGGTACACAATCTCTCTTTGATCTCCTCTCAGTTCCTGAATGCAGGAAGTCATGTATAATACACCACTTCCTGCATTCAGTCTCACTCTCCAGCTACAGAAGCTGATGAAGTAGATCTCTGGGGGTCCCCTAGGTGACATTAGGGGTCTTGGAGACCCCTGATGTCTCCATAAAGAGGGCCTGTCATGTAAATTGGCTGTCACATAGGGGGCTTCTTAGCCCCCTATGTGATAGCAATAAAGTTGTGTAAAAAAAAAAAGAGAAATTGCACCTATTGTGCCGCACATGTTACATATCACTGCAAACGTCGCAGTGAGAGCAATAATTTTAGGGCCATTAATCACTTATAACATTAAACTGATGAGCGGTAAAAGCATTTGAAGGGGTAAGATGTAAGCAACGCGCAGAGGGCAGAAGTAAGGAATCCTACACCAATAATCAGGGCTTGAAAAATCCACTCGTCCTCTCGTCTGTGACGAGAGGACGCCGGAGCCCGACGAGTAGCTTCCCGGCCGTTGTAATTTACACAGCCGGCCGGGAGCTTTACATTCAATCGATCGTGCGTCTCTAGAGATGCCTGACCACTTGTATAGGAGCAGGTGTCACTGCCTTGCCGGTCCTGAGATCCGCTGTGCCCGATGCGGCCGGGACCGGCATGGCTGCTTTGTGACAGGAGATCAAATGGGAGTTCGGTACACAATCTCTCTTTGATCTCCTCTCAGTTCCTGAATGCAGGAAGTCATGTATAATACACCACTTCCTGCATTCAGTCTCACTCTCCAGCTACAGAAGCTGATGAAGTAGATCTCTGGGGGTCCCCTAGGTGACATTAGGGGTCTTGGAGACCCCTGATGTCTCCATAAAGAGGGCCTGTCATGTAAATTGGCTGTCACATAGGGGGCTTCTTAGCCCCCTATGTGATAGCAATAAAGTTGTGTAAAAAAAAAAAGAGAAATTGCACCTATTGTGCCGCACATGTTACATATCACTGCAAACGTCGCAGTGAGAGCAATAATTTTAGGGCCATTAATCACTTATAACATTAAACTGATGAGCGGTAAAAGCATTTGAAGGGGTAAGATGTAAGCAACGCGCAGAGGGCAGAAGTAAGGAACGCGCAGAGGGCAGAAGTAAGGAACGCGCAGAGGGCAGAAGTAAGGAACGCGCAGAAGTAAGGAACGCGCAGAGGGAAGAAGTAAGGAACGTGCAGAGGGCAGAAGTAAGGAACGTGCAGAGGGCAGAAGTAAGGAACACGCAGGGGGCAGAAGTAAGGAACGCACAGAGGACAGAAGTAAGGAACGCACAGAGAGCAGAAGTAAGGAACGCACAGAGGGCAGAAGTAAGGAACGCACAGAGAGCAGAAGTAAGGATCGCACAGGCAGAAACATAACACACAGTTCAGTAGTAAAGAACGCAATGAATCCTGCTTTCCTATCACACACTATGGGGTGGCATGGCATGCGTTATATGTGACAGCACAGAAGCATTTGCTCACTGGTATTGGGCAGTTGGATTTTTTACATGAAAAGTTAGGAGAGTTGTCCCCTGATACAGCGCTGCACGAAGGGTAAGGGCGTATGGGTGTGGAATTTAGTGTTAGGTGTGCAGCTTCTTTTTAGTGCGGACCGGGGTGTCCGACGTTAATCAAAAAGAACAGATAAAAAGGAGGACAGAAGCGCTACTACCATGGGATGACTGAGTGTAAACTGAAAAGACAAAATAAAGGCAACTGACAACTTACCATGAAGTGAGAGATGACGCGATGTCATCGACGAAAGGTGGATAGGTGGTGATCCTTCAATAGTGTGAATGGTGTGCGCTCTCAGAAGTGTGTGAACTGATACTGGGAAAGGCGAGCAGGTGTGAGGCGGGAATGGAGGCGGGAGGCTCACATCCCGGCTTGATAAAGAAGACTTGCTCTTCGAAACGCGTAGCCGCAACTGATCCAGCAACACCTACGTCCAGTGCCCGCGGTCCACTTGTCCGCCTCCACTGGCTTTCACCCCCGACACACCGCTCGTTGTCTCAGGCGTCCTGCTCGTGCCCTCGAGCGTTGGAGTCTCACCGCCTTCACCGGCCCTCCTGGCTCCCCGGCTCGCAGTGTCCATTCCAAGGCCGTTGCAAACGTCACCAGTTCCACCTCCGTGACACTTGCCACATGCCCGTGACCCCGGGCGCCTGAGTGGGCTCCCTGCCCACCCACCTCCGATCTACTCAGCGCTCATGCCCGTACTGAACATTATTGTCAGCCGCCGACAGCACTCCCACAGGCAGCCCTTCATCCCACACCATCCGGACCTTACCCCCCCCCGACAGTATCAGCCGGCATTGTTCTGTGCCTGCCACCACCAGCGGTCCCCTTCCGTCTAAGACCCCAGCAACATACTACACTTCGACCCAGGCTTCGAATGTCACCGTGCCCTCCCCAGCCACAACAGCAGTGACCAATCCCCCACCTGCTCGCCTTTGCCAGTATCAGTTCACACACTTCTGAGAGCACACACCATTCACACTATTGACACTATCCACCTTTCGTCGATGACATCGCGTCATCTCTCACTTCATGGTAAGTTGTCAGTTGCCTTTATTTTGTCTTTTCAGTTGTCATCCCATGGTAGTAGCGCTTCTGTCGTCCTTTTTATCTGTTCTTTTGGATTTTTTACATGGAATATTGTTAGCAGCAGATGTAAACAATGAGGGCCCAGTCACACTATAAAGAGTGCGCTCCAGTGCATTCAGCCTCTGGAACGCAACTTGGCCAGCTCACTTCGTTTTGGGGCGTGACAGTGCATTGAAGTCAATAGCACCACAGCCACGCCATCCGCCCGCAGAGCGATCGCCACCACCCAAACACGTGGCAAATTAGTGCCTGTGTTCCGGTACATTATGATCTGCAAAAAAGTAGTGCATGCAGCATTTTTGCAGATTGCACTGGAACAATACGCAAGCACTTATATTCCATGCGTTTGGGTGCCGGCAATCGCATGGCGCGGGGGGAGGGCGGGTTGCATGTGGTGCTACTGACTTCATGGCACCGCCATGCCCCCTCCTATCCCAAAACAAAGTGAGCCAGGCGGGACGCACTGGAATGCAGTCTTTATGGCGTGACTGGGCCCTGACAACAGTATTTTTAAAACAAGAATGATTTTTATTTTTTTTAGCATGTATTTTCCTTTTTTAGGCTGGGTTCACACCTGGGCGGTTGTAATATGCGTGTCAAACGCACGTTTTTGGCCACATGGTTTTTGCACGTTTTTCTGTCCACAAAAATCTAATATGCGGAAGTCAATGGATCCGTGCGGAAATCCGCCCCAAAAGAAGCTCAAGTACTATTTTGAGCGTTGGGCGTTTTTCAGCGCTTCGATCAGCACTGAAAAACGCCCAGGTGTGAACGCAGCCTTAGGAGGGGTGCTTCACTTACCTGAACTCCATGCACCTGCTGCTCTTCACCCTGATGTTATCGGCCTCCTCCAAAGCCTCTGCAAGTCCATGGCACCGGGCGGGCTCTCTCTGTGCAGAGAAGGAAGTGGTGCTGCTGGCACCCCATTCTCCCTGTGAGGCAGTGGCAGATGGGGGGGGGCGGAACTTGTGTGGAGGCTGCGGGCAACCATTTCACCCCGCGAGGCCGGTGTTCTGTCGACACGGCAGTGGCCGATGGGGAGGGGGCGGGGCTTGTCCTGAGGCTGCGGGCACCGACCCCATTCTCCCCGCGAGGCCGATGGGGAGGGGCTTGTCCTAAAGCTGCGGACACCCCATTCTCCCCGCAGTGGCAGATGGGGAGGGGGCGGGGCTTGTCCGGAGGCTGCGCCCGGCTCAACATTCTCCCCGCGAGGCCCGCAGTGGCAGATGGGGGAGGAGCGGGGATTTGCGGAGGCCGCAGGCACCGCATTCTGCCCGCTTGGAAATGATTGCAGCTCCCTTCTGGGCAGCGACGGACTTGCCAGGTGAGGTGAATCTGCAGAGGCGAGTTAGGCGGCAATCTATTTCAAACCCTATTCACAATATTATTCAGAGTTTGTTAACATGCAGGAAACTTCAATAGGGTATTTATGTGTGGGAGGGTCATGGGGGTGGGTTGTCTGTAAGTTCTATGGGGTTTGTAATCCTGGGTCTTCAGTCTGTAGTTGGAATACGATGTCTGTAATTCATAATACTTTCCTTGTGTTTGTAGTTTGCAGTAGATAAAAGCTGAGAGATTAGCTCACCCCTCCCTATACGGAAGAATGTGAATTGGCCTCTGTTCTCTTTCAGTTTAATTTCTCTCTTCTGCTGTCAGTGATGGCGTCTGCTGATCTGAGACAGGAGCTGGACTGTTCCATCTGTCTGAGCACTTATACAGATCCTGTAAACCTGAGATGTGGACACAACTTCTGCCAGGTCTGTATTGATCGTGTCTTGGATACACAGGACGGGTCTGGAGGTTATTCCTGTCCTGAGTGCAGAGAAGAGTTTCAGGATCGGCCTGTACTGCAGAGGAACATAACATTGCGTAACATAGCGGAGGCTTTCCGGTCTACTCATCCAGATCTGGAGAAGAAGACAACTGGTATATTCTGTTCTTACTGTATTCACTCTCCTGTATCTGCTGTTAAATCCTGTCTGCATTGTGAAGCTTCTCTGTGTGATGATCACCTGAAAGTCCACAGCAAGTCACCAGAACACGTCCTAACTGAACCCACCACTTCCATGGAGAAGAGAAAATGCTCCGTCCATAGGAAGATTCTGGAATATTTCTGTCTTGTGGATGCCACTTGTATCTGTGTGTCCCGTAGTTTGGCTGGAGAACACCAGGGACACAAGGTGGAGACTCTGGATGAGGCCTCTGAGAAGAAGAAACAGAAACTGAGAACTGGTCTTCAGAAACTGATCACAGAGAGAGAGGAGACTGAGAGAAGAGTCCGGAGTCTGCAGGAACGCAGGAGAAAAGTACAAGAAAAATCAGCTGGTGTAACAGAGAGTCACTGCCCTGTTCAGAGACCTCAGGAGACATCTGGAAGACCTGGAGAAGAGAGTCCTGAGGGAGATCTCCAGGCAGGAAGAGCGGCTCTCACATCAATTGTCTGACCTGATCCAGAAGCTGGAAATAAAGAAGGCCGAGCTGTCCAGGAAGATGGATCACATTGAGGAGATGTGTAACATGACTGACCCACTGACTGTCTTACAGGAATCAGACACAGGGGACTTGTGTGATACTGAGGAGGGAGATGATGAGGACAGAGAGAGACATGATGAACTCCTCCATGATGGAGGGGATCTGGATGTGGCTGGGATCTCACACACATTACACTCGGGGTTATCTAATATGATGAAAGGGGTAAATGTCTGCTTCAATATACAGGAAGCGTCAGATATAGTACTGGATGTAAACACTGCTCATAATATTCTACAGATATCAGAGGACATGAAAACTGTATCCTGGTCAGGCATAAAACAGAATCGTCCAGAAACACCAGAGAGATTTCAGTCCTGGTTCCAGGTATTAAGCAGCAGGAGATATTCCTCAGGGCGACATTACTGGGAAGTGGATGTCAGTGGATCAGATTGGTGGGTGATCGGGATGTGTTATCCCAGTATAGAGAGGAGAGGAGTCCAGTCATGGATTGGAAATAACAACAAGTCCTGGGGTTTATACAGGGAAACAAATCAGTGTTCAGTGTATCATAACTACAAAGAGATTCAGTTACCTGACAATATTTCCAGTAACAGAGTCAGGATCTATCTGGATTATGAGGCCGGACAGCTGTCCTTTTATGATCTGTGTGACCCAATCCGACACTTACACACCTTCACCACCACCTTCACTGAGCCCCTTCATGCTGGATTATGGGTGAGGAAAGGTCATATAAAGATAACTGGGGGGTCAGGATGGGAAAAGTGATCATATCTCATAGAATCAGCCCAGAGACCGGGAACACTACAGGTAGAAGAATATAATGGTTCATTGTGCAGCTTGTGGGAAATGATTTGGGTGGAGCTGCAAATGTATTTTTCTGGTTATGTGTCCAGACACTTCTCAGCTGTTAATTGAATATAAATTTAGGGGTGATAAAACCTTATTAATTTATATAAAGTGTATTTAGCCTTAAAGCCCAATTGCACTTTCTCTTTAAATGAGATAAATGCATTCCAGGGGCATCAAAACAAAAGGTGGAAAGGCTTACAATTAATTTTCCTTAGAAAGCAGCCACATCCTGAGTACAAAAGCCGGTCCCCTGCCAGCATGCTGTATAGAAAGATAATTTCTTTCTTTGTGGAAGCAGTGGTCTCTCCGCAGAGGTCCAACATGCCCCATTGCTGAGTCAAAGTTAGAACTACCAATCACCCGGGAGCATGAGCTTTGCTGATTGGAGAACTCTGACTCTGAAGGAAGCATGTTGGATCTCTGAAGAAAGACCGCTGCTTCCCCACATAGAGTCCCACTCTGCAGGTGCTGGCAGGGGACTGGCTTTTCTAATCAGTCTTTAGCAGCTTTAGAAAAATATAAATTGTAAGACATTGAACACGTTTTGTATTGATGCTCCTCTATTGTACTCAGCTGATTTACACTGAAGGCTCAATTAGGATTTAATTACAAAGCGTCTGAAGTAGGAATAGTATTTGTACCTTGTAGTGACCAGTGAGCTCCAGCCTGCACTGGAGAATAGGCGTTACTTTATTTCCTGTGCGATGATACATACAGTTTTTATTTCATATATCTGATTTCCTGTGCAGTAGTCACATAGAAGAACACTGCCCAGGCTGTACAGGATACATGTCAGCAGTAAGCCCCACCCCTTTCCCAGAACTAAGCCCTGCCCCCTTGGGATTATGTTTCAGTACTGGATTGGTTGGAGATTAGAGGACAGAAGTTTGGGGCCTGTGTCGGAGCTCCACAAAGACACAGATATTGATTTGAAGATGAAACCCCAAATCCATTTTTTTTCTGTTGCACAGAGTAGTGGAGGGTAAAATCCTTGTCTACTCTTTACTGCTGTCTATGACCTCAGAGGATTTCCACTAACTTCCTGTGTATTAGGCGTGTGCCAGGACAGAAAGTGAGGGAAAGATTCTCCAACAGCTAAATCAATAAAAACTATTTTTGTAAAAGAGAGGTAAGGGGTTCAAACTTCTGTAAGGTCATTATTTCTGCCACTGCCCCATTGGGGAGAATACCTCTTACTTACTGGTGATTAGTATCCTCAGAACAAATGAGGACACTGTGTTGACACCACCTCAAGAGGAGGGCCCGTGACTCTCTGCACTCACAGTATGCCTTCAGTCTTCAGTGATAAATGTTGCTAGGCATCAGTAAAGGCTGAAAGAAGACTGAGGACACATAGTGGTGGAAAGTAATTACTACAAGGGGGGCTTAAGCTTTTTTTTCTTATAAAATTATGGGCGACTTTTAAAAAAATACTCCCCGGTTGGACTTCATCTTTAAAGCATATTTTTAGAAGCACCTGTATGAAAACAGATATTATTGTGGTCCATTTAAGAGATGAAATCCAGAAAACTCCATCAAGTTATGAGAAGTCAGTCATTTTTAAATGTCACTCAAGACGTTCCCATTATTAATGTATTAAATACGTTCTCATAGAATATCCGCACTATGAGACATGTTTGGCATATATCCGCACAAAACGTAAGATCACAGATATTCTCAGGATGAGCGGCCCTACAAACTGTTTATAAATAGGGCCCTTAGGTAACCCGAATCATCACTAAATAACTCCTCTCTTCTCCCTTTTAGTTATTAATGTTTTCCTTAATTTTCAGCCTTGTATGTAAACTTTCATTTTTGTTAATTTGCTTTTTGTTGTGTCGCGTTTCATAAAAAATTGCACAAAAATCATAAATCCCTTTATTTCATTTATAAATAACTTCTCTGTGCTTTTGTTTACCAAATGAGACCATCCAAACCCATAGAAATTAGACTAATGTGGGGGTGTACAGGGACAATGATGGCATGCTTGGACTTGTAGTTCCTTAGCTGATATATCTGTGTGGGGGTGGGGGGTACAGTTCTAGTGGATGTTTATATAATATAGGGGGGGGCAAAAAAAAATGTTCTGCCCGGGCGCCCATAACTCTGGTTACGCCACTGGGCGTGCCCACAATTTTTTGTGTTGAGATCTACTTTTCACATGACAAACTACACAAGATCTACCAACGGAAAAAAAACCTCCCTCGTTCTCTCTCTCCTGGCTGTCTCCTTGCTCTCTCTCCTGGCTGTCTCCTTGCTCTCTCTCCTGGCTGTCTCCTTGCTCTCTCTCTCCTGGCTGTCTCCTTGCTCTCTCTCCTGGCTGTCTCCTTGCTCTCTCTC
>NW_017306756.1:499608-510544 GCF_000935625.1 Nanorana parkeri | reverse complement strand
TCTTTCTCCCCTCTGGTTGTCTCCTTTCTCATTTTTTTTTTTTTTTTCAAAAACACTTTATTATGTTTCAACATACATCACACTGTACATTCCTTTGGGCATGACAATATCACAGCCGGTAATGCAGAAATTCGCCTATTCCACAATGCCATTGAGTATTACACATGTCCCAAATTAGCGACCATAATGTACAGAGTAGTCAAATAAAAAACAGACTAAAACTAAACAAAGATAAACAAAAACAAACAAAAACGTGACCGAACATAGCACCATGTCTCATATGTACCCTATGCAGGAAGTGTATTATAAATCGCAAAGGTGTTTTTTTTTTTTCCTCTGTATTTTTTTCCCCCTGGTAGAGATTACATTAGAGCACCCTCGTGTACACATTTCTAACCCCTTTCCTGGATCTACTATGACAATAAGGTGTTGTGCGCATGGAAGTATATAGAGTAGGATTTGAGGATAGAAATTTGGCAAGTTTCGTATCCATACCGACCCTTCCCCTTTTGGCTCGTAGGTTTACTTTAAGTTTCCCCTCCCATATTAGCTAGTAGTATGGTCTTAGAAAATCTAAAGGGATATAAAAATTTATCTTTTTCAGCTTCAGTAAAAACCAGATTAATGAAGTGTATCCATCTGTTGTAGAAGGACGTGATCTTTTTGTCTTCATCTATTTGGGTTTCAGCTTCCAGCTTTTCTAAATGGAGTAAGCTGAGGAGGTCTTCTTTGAGTCTTTGGACATTAGGAGGAGTAGGAGAGAGCCATTCTCTCATTATGCATCGTCTTGCCGCTAGCATTGAAATGCCTAACCACTGCTTATCATGTCTACTTAATGTAGAGGGCATATCCCAATAATTAAACAGCAGTAGAAGAGCATTATTTGGGATCTGTTGGCCTACCACAGATGCCAAAAACTCAGTAACTGCAACCCAGAAAGATTGGATCAGGGGGCAGGTCCACGAACAGGGGAGCAGCCGTTAGCTTACATTTTGGGCAATGGTCAAGATAGACTGAGTCACCGTCCTGTTTGAGTGTGTCAGGGTACCATGCACAGGCGTCCTCACACCACATGTAGGTACCCACGCAGGACGACCAAATTAATATGCCCACACAGGATAGGGTTCTATGCACACAGTTTATTTGTTACACATCAACAAAACAACAAACCCCCTCAACCCCCCACAGGTTTAGCAGTGAAGTATTAAACCCACGGTTGGGACAAACACACACCTACAGCCAGGGGGAATAGCAACAAGGAGGGGTAACAGGCCTGCAAATATACAGCAGGCATCAGAATACAAGAAGAGTGGTCAGGTACAAGCCGGGTCGCTAACAGGAGGGCAGCACGGTACAGGAACAGGATTCAAAGGAGAGTGGTCGGGTAACAAGCCGGTTCGTTAACAGGAGGCAGCGCGGTACAGAAACAGGATTCAAAGGAGAGTGGTCGGGTAACAAGCCGGGTCGTTGACAGGTTTGCAGATAGGAATCAGGGTTCAGGTTCCAAGGCACAGGCCAGGGGAGTCAGTCAGGTGCAGGCGACACAATACTGACCCAGCTTCCTGACTGCAGGGAGTGCCTAAATACCCTCCCAGGAAGCACTAGGTGATGGGATGATCAGTCAAAGCTGGGGCACACCCACAGGTGAGTACTGGAGCTGCAGGTTCCTGGTTGCTGGAGACACTCGCAGGCGAGCACAGGAACTGCAGGACCTGGCTCCAGCGCCACCTGGGGGTGCTTTGGATCCTGACAGCGTGCGAACTGAAAGTTTATCATAACTGAGCATGTGTTTCGGTACCTCTTTAAAATCTTCTCGACAATTACCTCTACAGGGATATCGTTTTGCCATTTGGCAAGATTAGAGTGTGACAGTGAAGGCGTATTGGCCTGTCTCAGACATGTATATATATCAGAGATGGATCTCCTACCCTTAGATAACATCCTGTCAATGGGCGTAGTTTCAGCAATGCGATGCAGAGTGGGTTTAAGTTTTTAAGAGTGGTTTAGAGCCTGCATGTAATGCAGAAAATCTCCAGCCGGGACTTGATATCTGAGCCTCAAGGCCGAGAACGAAAGCAATTTGTTAGTGTCGTTGTCTATTAGGTGTACAACGTTAGTAATTCCCCTCCTTTCCCATCTAGTGTATGCCATATATCTCTCCCATTGTGGGAATGAAGGATTGCCTTTAATCCCCAGGTGGCAAGAGAAGTAGAGAAGTAGGGGTTTAATTTTAGTATCTTATGCGTTTCCCTCCAGGCCACCACCGTGTCCCGCACCAAAATATTGGTGCGAAGGAGAGGGGGTATGGCAGGGGGTATGGCAGGAAAGAAGCAATGGAGAATGGATGGGAGTCTCCATGGGTGTACCATCTCCAATTCCAAGTTGAAATTTGAATAATGTGAAGAGGAGCTGATCCAGTCCATGGAATGACGGAGAAGGCAACTTAAATTGTATAGTCTTACATTTGGAAAGGCCATGCCCCCTTCGGTTTTGGGTAAAAACAATTTTTTCATGGAAATTCTTGCCTTTTTCCCCTGCCACATAAAATTCAGAAATGCCTTGTTTAACCAGTTGACATGCGCGGTGTTAAACCCCCTTCCCATCCAGGCCATTTTTCAGTATTCAGTGCTGCGGTACTTTGACTGACATTTATTCCGTCATGCAGCGTACTGAAATTAATTTTATACCCTTTTTTAGGGACAGATAGAGCTTTCTTTTGGTGGTATTTATTCACCACTGGGGGTTTTATTTTTTACTATATTTGTAACATGTGTAGCGCAATTGTCGTTTTTGCGCGCTGGTGCACAGTTACATTTAACGTGGGGGTGGGGGAGTTAAACATTTTGGGTTTTTTTTAAACTTTTTTTATATGTGACTTTTATTGTATTTTACTTTTATATATGTGACTTTTATTTTTTTTTTATTTATATATATATATATATATATATTTTTGCACTTATTGTTATTGCTATTATATAGGGGGATAACAATCCCCCTATATAATAGCAAAGGCACACTGACAGGTCCTCTTTATGGAGATATTAGGGGTCTCTAGGACCCCTAATATCACCTGTGGACCCCAAAAGAAGCTGATGAAGCAGAGATCTGCTTTATCAGCTTCTTCTCTCTGGCTATAGCAGCCAGATGACTGACAGGTGAATGCGGAAGTGATGTAATACACATCACTTCTGCATTCACAGCCCGGACATGACAAGGTTAAACAGTAAAGGTGAAAGGGGACAGCCTTGTCTAGTACCCCTCTGAAGCGGGAAGCGCGAAGATATATAGCCAGGAGTGCATATGCACGCACATGGGTATTTATATAGCGCAGACACAAAGGTTTTAAAAGGGACCGGAAAATCCCATTACATCCAACACCCTGTACAGCCACGGGAATTGAATACTAGCAAAAGCCTTTTCGGCATCGATGGATACTAGGGCTATAGAGGAGGCCGGATGTTGCTTGGCATGTTCCAAGATCGATAACACTTTGCGTATATTAGATACCGCAGAGCGGCCTTTTACCAATCCTACTTGGGAGGGCGAAATTAATCGTGGCAGCAATGTAGCCAGTCTATCCGCTACTATTTCTGATAGCAACTTTGCGTCAGCGCTTATGAGGGAAATGGGGCGGTAGGACCCTGGGAGAGTGGGCTCTCTATCTTTTTTAGGTAACAATTTTATGTACGCCTCTGTCCCTGTCCTCAAATATTCGCCTCCCTGCCACATAGCATTGAAAACACTGTGCAGGGTAGGCAGCACCTGCTCGCACATCATCTTGTAAAATTAATTAATGTAGCCATCCGGACCCGGAGATTTGCCGTTGTAGGAGGCCTTGAGAGCCCTCGAGATCTCCTCCAAAGAAATGTCAGCGTTTAGGAACATGATATCATCATGCGTTAGAGTAGGCAATGTCACCGAGTCCAGGAAGGCATCACCTATTTCCATGTTCACAGGGGCAGCTGAGTACAGGTTGCGGTAAAATCTTTCAAACATTTGGTTAATTTGTTTTGGATCAGAGGATACGTTCCCGTTTCCTGAGCGAAGGGAAGAAATATGTGATTTCAGTGATCTTTGTCTGGTCAGGTTTGCCAATAGTTTTCCGGATTTATTGCCAAATTTGTGGAAGGTTAACTGAGATTGGGAGTGGTAGTATAAATGTTGCTGTTTGGTTCCCCCATTCAAAGTCTAATTTCGCCTTAAGCCACTTCTCTCTAGTTTCTACTGATGGGTGGTTCAAGTATTCCAGTTGAGCCTGGCGCAAGGTGGAGCTAGCTTTATTAAAGTAGGATTTTGCATGTTTTTTTTTTGCTGCAACATATGACATTAGTCTTCCCCTCAAAACAGCCTTAGCCGCTTCCCAAAATAGATTAGGTGTGGAGATATGCCTCTCATTGAATGTCTCATACTCCCGCCAAGCCTCTACCAGCATGTTTTTGAATGACGGATCAGAGTATAAATGAGAAGGGAATCGACATATGTATGAGTCCCCTTTGGGGTAAGAAGAATGTAGCTGGATCAGAATCAGAGCGTGATCAGATATGGCTATAGGGAATAATTTGACATCACTGACCAGAGAATCCACTGTATCAGTCACCTGTCACGGCCGCCGCCGTCACCAGCCAGCGAGGAGGGAGGATGCGGCAGCCAGCCGCTCCTTCGTTGGGCCGATTGCGTTCCAGGGTGGAACGCACGCTCGTCACTTCCGGGTTTCGGGGCCGCGTGCGTTCCACAGTGGAACGCGGAAGTGCACCAATGCGTGCCTTGGCTCCTCCTTCACTTCTGAGCCCTATTTAAACGCCCAGACGAGACAGCATGGCGTTCCAATAGTGAGTCGGAACGCCTGCTGTCTCCTGGGACCCTCCAACATTACAGACCGTGCCTTCAGTTGATTTAAACTACCCGGACACCACCAAGGACCCCCAGCTACTTCCATTCCGGCTTATGCTCCAAAGCGCAAGTACTCTTAGTGCAGTTGCACACCATTACATTCAAACTGTCCTGGAGTATAGACTGCAAGTTTAACTACTACTGGGGAACTGTTCACTGCTACTGTTGTAGATAATCTTCTAGACCCTGCAAACGCATTAACCCTTGAAGTTTCCATTACTCATCCAATAGCACCCTTAAAGTTAACCCTTGCCACTATACTACTAAACCTGAGGCTGTGATGCAAGGTACCCTAACTCTCAGTTCACATAGAGAGTGAAACCAGGGTACCAGACCTGAGAAGCCTCCGCAGCTGTGATCCACGTGACCATCATCCATACAGGCGTGACATCACCAGAAAGTAGTCTAGCCTTGCGAAGGAGTTGTGGACCCCTGAGAAGTGAGTGTACTCACGCTACAGGGGGTTCCGGATCCTCCAGGCATCTGTGAGGCTTAGTGTATTAGCCAAATTTGGCTAAGACCTGTACCGGAAGCTTTACCTGCCCTAGACCTTCCCCTTATGTTCCCTGATCTATCTTCCTCCAAAACCATGACAGAGTTGAAATCCCCACCCAGTATCTTATTAGGGTTATCATCTTGTTGAATCCATGAAGCGGTCTCCTGGTAGTCTGTAGCCGTGGGGGAGTTGGGAAGGTAGAAGATATACAGCGAGTACATTCTATTATTAGCTGATATTTTTACTAATAATCTACATCCATCAGAATCAGAACGAACTTGTTAAATTTGATAGGAAAAGGATTTATAAACATGATTGCCACCCCAGACCTTCTACCCACGGCGGGTGAACATACCACCTCACCTACCCACAGCTTCCTCAGCCTATTAGCATCTGCCATGGGAAGGTGAGTCTCCTGCAGAAATACAATGTCAGGTTTAAGCTTTTGAAGGTGACGCAGCATCATCATACGTTTAGCAGGCGATCGCAGGCCGTTAACGTTCCAGGAGACCACTTTCATGTTATAGAGTGTCTAGGTCGGGATACCACAAAAATAAGATTACTCAGTATTAGGAATGAGAACATTTGAGTGACAGCAGACCATATAGGAGATATTGAGCATACATAGTCATACCGTCTAGGGCCCAAGAACCTCGCCTGGGCAGAGGTATCTTGGTCCCTCAGGGTGCAAGGAATATCAGCATTGTGTACCAGCCTACAAACATTAAGACATGTCCATGTTCGGTGCAACAGAAAACATAGTAACTGGTCAACCAGACCAATGTCCACATGCGAACAGCAAATAGGCAACTTTAAAAACAGAAAAACAAAAATCAGAAAAAAAATTTAGTCCGTGACTTCACTTTTTTCCTTAAGAGCTTCTACAGAGTGAGCAAGCCGGCTTCCGCTAAGCCAGGGCCATCCACCTTATCAGGGATAACAGATATTCAAGGTCACTTTCAGCAGTGGAAAATATAAGTCTCAAAAACGGAGAAGGTGTGGGCGCAAAGCTAAGGGTGCCTTACCTATAGGAGTGAGTACCTGTGATCTGAGCTATATGCCATTGCAAAGCACAAGCCAATTAGGAAGTCCCCAAGCCTCTGGGTGACAAGCTGCGTGCGGCCTGCCATTGGGTGCAACCTATTGTGTCCTCCGGTAATAGACGGTAGGGGCAGAGCCTATCTGAGCCCAGGATCACCTAGGGACTTTCCGGGAAGGTGCGTGGAAAAGGGACAGCCGAGTCCCCCCCCCCCCCTTCATCGAGGGGAGAATGCTCCGAGACCCCCTCCTTGCCATCCCTTTTCACTCCCCTGACCCGTTGCAGCAGTAGGTAATATATGAATATAACAAAAAGAACAACAAATCAATTAAAAAGACTGAATAAGGATACCAGCTACTTCACAGGCCCTCCGGAGATTGTAGAAACATACCTCCCGGGGTGCCGGAGCGACGGTGTTAGCTCACGGAGAATCTGTGGGGGTCATAGGGAGTCGCACTGATGTCTTGCGTGCCGGTGTAGCAGGCCTTGGGAGGCGAGGAGATCGATCTCTTTCCAAAGAGGGAGCTGGAGGTTCCATTCGGTCCAGGTTGTGCTTCGACGGGATCATGAAAGGATTGTTGCGAGCCGTCTGCCGATTGTAATCTTAGAATTGCTGGGTAGGCCAGGGTAAACCTGACTTTCTTCTGGTAGAGAAGCATACAGACTTTTCTGAATGCTTTACGCTTCTTGGTTACTTCTGCAGAGTAGTCCGCAAAAATCAGGAGACGATGCCCATCTAGAAAGAGCTCCTTTTTGGCGCGAAAGGCCCGCCACGCGATCATTATAATTCAAGTAGCGGGCGATGATCTCCCGCGGTGTTTTCCGATCAGGGTTAGCAGGCCCCACGCGGTGTGCCCGTTCCACCTTACAGGTCAGATCAAGGCCGAGGAGATCCGGGATGTTGTGGGCAGATGGACGGCTGTAGCGACAGTCAGTACAATTCCGGTAACCCGATAATCCTCACATTATTACGGTGGGAGTGGTTTTCCAAGTCGTCCACTCGTTCTAGTAGATGGTTCACCTGTCGCTGGGCCGAGTTTAGCTGCTTCTCCAGAGAGGCGATACGATTTTCGGCCTCCGAGATCCTCTGGGTCTGGTCCAGCAGGGTTGTGCCGAAGGGATTGGATGCCCTTGGATACTGCCTTGTTGACTGCCTCTTGAATGGTCGGGCGGAGCAGTTTCGCTACCTCCATAGAGATACTGCCATCCGGCATGTCCGGCGTTCGCGGGCATCTTGGGCTGATATTGCTCTCATTTGTTCCGAGTCGGTGTGCCCTTGGTACGACGTTTGACGAGGAATTTATCCATCTTTACGCCTGTCCAGGAGGTAATGAATTGTTGGAGGCCGCTTCGGGCAAAGTTAGTAAAGCTGAAGTATGGTTTTATATGCGAATGTGCCCTGGCGGTGCGGGAGCTCTTCACTCTGCTTCCACTACATTAGGCGCCGGAACCGGAAGTTCTCCTTGCTCATTTTCTCTCCTGGCTGTCTCTCTTCGCTCTCTTCCCTGGCTGTCTCTCCTTGCTCTCTCTCCTGGCTGTCTCTCCTTGCTGTATTTTGCAAACAGTGTAGTGCAACAGGCTGTGTAAACTAATATTCTTTGATGTGATACATAGCAGCACTTCAACCACCATTATCCAATAGAAAGGTGTCAGGGAGCTTGGCTCAGCAGACTCAGGCTAATAGATAATCATCTGTGCACAGCTAAGTAAATATACCAAAATGGAATAAAGGGGCCGTGTAAGAAAATGACACGAAATGTGATTTTTTTTATGTCATATTCCTTTTCTCGAAGCATAGGGTGGAAAAGTTCAATAAAAGATGATTGTTTCCGTTGTTGCACAAAGTTCAGAATGTGTTTAATTTAAAGTTACAAAATATTACAGGATATGGTATATCTTACAGAATGAGTCTATAAGATGCTTGATGGTTACAAAATATAGTATATCTTACAGCAGAAATCTATAAAATGCTTAAGAAACGTGTCTTTAGTTAGTAAGTAAAAATAGTCCTAACAGGTGTCTGTCTATTCAATGTGAGTGTGGACGTGTCTGTGTGATGCTGTGCGTGTGTATGTGTCTGTAGTGTGAATGTCTGAGTGTGTGTGTGTGAGTGCGCCTTGAAGGATCATCCCCCATCCTTTTATTCATTCATGCTTTTACTTTAAAATAACCTATGTGATGTTTACCTTAAAAGTCTTTCTGATTAGCATAAGGGAGTGCCGTACTCTTTGTAGCTGAGTCATGTGTTCTCCTTCTTTCCCATTTGGGGCATAATAGTCTATGACCTGAGTAATATGGTTTACTCTACAAACTCATTTTAAAGGCCAAGTCTTCTTTGAGCAATCCTAACAACTGTTTCTACTATGTTTAGGTCTGCACTGTCAGGCTTACTGATTGATTACCAATTGTAAACTAAAAATCAGCAGCACCAGTCAAAACTGGATCTCTAAACTTGGATAGATTAAAATATAGAAAATCAATCATCGTTTAAGGTTCACACATACATATTTCAATATATCTGGTTTTATGGTTTTAACAGGCCGCCATTCACACCCTTCGTTATCTACCAGCATAAGCTTTGTATTCTGACTCCGATTGTTGTGCTAGTGACTTATCCCTTGCTGAGACCTCTATGCCTGGCCTGTATAAGCAGATTCAATCACTGAGGACAATCCTTATCAGATAGCTGAACTCACCAATACCATTTCATCCACAAGGGTTGCTTTATTCTGAACATCAGGTTACAGCAGATGACAGGAACAGCAGAATGAATGGTTTTCAGTATTGTGCGGTCAAAAGATGATGACTTTCCTCTTATCATGCAAAAGTTCATTTATTTCACTAATGCAACTTAAAAGGTGAAACTAATATGAGATAGACTCATTACATGCAAAGCAAGATAGTTCAAGCCGTGATTTGTCATAATTGTGATGATTATGGCTTACAGCTCATGAAAACCCCGAATCCACTATTCTGACTCCGATTGTTGTGATAGCGGTTTATCCCTTGTGAAACCTCTATGCCTGGCCTGTATAAGCAGATTCAATCACTGAGGACAATCATTGTCAGATAGCTGAACTCACCAATACCGTGTTCATACACAAAGGTTGCTTTATTCTGAACGTGAAGACAACAGGATAACAGCGATGAATGGTTACAGTATTATGTGGTCAAAAAATGATGCCTTTCCTACGGTACTATGCAGAGTACATGTGTCCTTATTACATGTGGCTGTTAGCTGTGGCCATGACACAGGAAGTACTGACCAACAAGAAGAAGGGTGGGGCATACATACAAAGGAAATGTGTCATCACATGAGGAAAGGATTACAGAAATACAGGTGTGTTATCACGAAAGGCCACTAGATGGCAGCATAGGAACTAACATATAAAACGTCCATAGAAAATGGTATAGAGAAAAAAATCTATAAAATTAGAATATTACATGCAATCAATAAAACGAGGATTGTACATAGAACAATATTGGACCTCTGAAAAGTATAAGCATGCATATGTATTTCAGGAGTCTGCAGCAGAACACAGCCGATGAGGACTGTCTGTAGAATCAAATATTCAATCTCATCTATCACCCCCTGTGTTCCTATATGGCAGACCTGGGCATTTTATGGACCGCATGCCATATTTGGCCCTTTGCCTGTTCCTTTCTGGCCCACGGCTCAGAAATGGGCTGAATGCTGACCTGCGCTCGTTCCTGAGTGACTTACTTTGAATCGTGGGCCCTTTATTGTTGGCGGGCAGCGGCGAGTCAGGAAGCTCACGGGGAGGAGAGGAGCAGAGGCATGTCCTCAGCGTGTGCGGCTTAAGCGGCGTGGGCGTGCAGCTCGTGTGTGGAGCCGCCAACAGGCAATTAAATTGATAGCCGACTAATCGGCAATGGAAAACGTTGACGTTTTTCATCGTCGATTTTAATCTACTAAATCGAATAGTTGTTACAGCTCTACTCCTGAGACTCAGCACAGCCCTCCTGAGACTCCACACAGCCGTCCTGAGACTCCACACAGCCATCCTGAGACCCTGCACAGACCTCCTGAGACATCAGACCACCACCCTGGAGCAACACAGAGTACGTAGCTTCATATTATTCTGCGTTGCTATATAATGTATTCCTGAGATTTATAGTCCTCTATAGCTGGTGGTATTCTGCATTGCTATATAATATATTGCTATATGGTGGGTCTCCATAGTGGGTCAGTGGCTTTAGACCAGCTTCTGTTCTCCCTTCTTTTGGTGCGGCAGCACCCCTCCTGAACCACCATGAAGTGTAGGCTTGAAATCACTCAAGTCTCTCTTCCATGACAGATTAGAAGGGGCAATGCCTTGAAAATTGAAACAAGCTCAGAAGTGGCTCCTACATTAACAAAGCAGCACTGGATAATGAGGTGATTTGAAGGTGGATCAGGAGGGGAAAACATAGGCAAGGGAACAGTTTGTCTAGAGCATTGAACTATGGATTGATTTGTGGGGGTGCTAATGGAAGACTTTCCCACGGGC
>NW_017306756.1:425050-496760 GCF_000935625.1 Nanorana parkeri | reverse complement strand
GGGTGATGATGATGAAGCAGGCAAGTTGGGTTCACTGAAGCTGAAGCTGGGATCGTTTCTCATCCAGGCTTGTTCACTGATGAACCTGCAAAAATATGAGAATGGAGGAAAAGATACGTTATAGTCTCTTTTGTACCTTGAGCCCTGTTGTGCCCATCTCTCCTGCAGGCCGTATGGCAGAGAAAAAAAGAAGACTGGGGAAGGAGGCGCTACTACCCTATTGTACAAGTGTAGTCATAAAGTAGGATGAATGTGGTGGCTTAATCACAATAATAGGTATCAAAGAAAAATAGAATGACTCACTGTTGGATGATCTGGTTGCGGCCAGAGGGTGGCGTCGCCCTGCCGGTGGGGGGTCGTGGGTCAGAAGACCATAATGCTCCCTGTAATGTGACCTCAGTCTGGGGTGAGTGATATATGTTTTTTAGGGCGAAAAGGAAGTGCTCAGCTGGCCAAGCTGAGCCTGCTCGCATCCGTGATAGGACGGCTGGGGATGCCGCTGCTGCGCTGTCTCTCAAGCCGCGGCTCGCAGTGTCTAGCTGTCAGTGTGGAATGACAGTGTGACCTCAGTGAGGGGCTGGGAGGCAGCTGTCCAATGGCTGGCTACGCGTTTCGAGGCCGGTGCCTCTTTCTCAAGCCGTACAAGAAAATCAAGAACGGGCGGGAATCAAGAAGACTTATTTAAATATGGCAGGTGGGTGGGTACATCTCCCGTGTCGATTCCTGGTTGGTGCAGGGCTGAAAAAGGTGTGGTTTGCGGCTAGGACATCGTAGTAATAGAACTGTTCTTCACAAACAGAACGCATTGGGCATGCAGGCATGTGAAATCTTGGTGGCATGTTTAAACACAACATTTATTAGTTTATTCGGTTGTTGCAACACGGACTTTATAAATGGATGGGGAATTGTGAACGGGGGCTATATGTCCAAATCATGGACTTTTGGTTTTAAGGGAG
The DNA here is from genome assembly GCF_000935625.1 of Nanorana parkeri. Lineage (NCBI taxonomy): Eukaryota > Metazoa > Chordata > Amphibia > Anura > Dicroglossidae > Nanorana > Nanorana parkeri. Next base: position 495,804 of record NW_017306756.1, on the reverse strand, counting down.
TGTTACATGATACAAAGGAATAGAAATTATGTAAAAATATTATAATAAGAACATATTTTATCATTATTAAAAAAGTTTAAAAGATTATGAAAAAAAGGAGAAGGATGTGGATCCTAATAAAAGGGAAGGAAGTGGATCATAGTAAAAATGCATAAAACCTGTGAATCACAGTGTAAACGAAGTTAAAAATAAACTATATTTTTTCGTTTTTATTGTGATTATCTATGCACGGACCTATTGACTCAAAGGACTAATGCTCATAGGATTGTGTGTATTTCAATTTCCTCATTTAAACCGGTTGGTACTAGTGTATTCAATTTATAGATCAAAAGGTTTCTCTCTTGCACAACTGGCGAAACCTTTCGGAAGGTGATGATTGAGTGGATATGTGTTCAATGGCGTATATGTTTAATACAGATGTGTTTATATAATGTTTCATAGTGAAATGTCTGGGGACGCTATGCTCTGTATCACCCTTCTCACTTATTCTTTTGCGCAGAGGGCGCATGGTGTGTCCAACATAGATAAGACCACACGGGCATGTAAGTCCATATGTTGTTCTTCCATCGTGGGTGGTGGCAGCTATGGTAATGGAGATACGAGTTGCCACCAGAAGGCTTGACATGGTTTCTGGTGATGAAGCTATTCTCGATAGTTGTCAACTCTAGATCGAGAAAGACCAACTCGGTGGGGCTGACCACATGGGTGAAAGAGAGGCTTAAGTTGTTATTGTTGCAATGAGCTACAAAATCTATAACTGTATCTGGGGGGCCATCCCATATAATGACTATATTGTCAATATATCTGCCGTAATAGACTATCCTATTGGCATATGGGTTATTCTTCCATATATTGAAGGATTCCCAATAGCCCATGGTTAAATTTGCATAACTCGGAGCATAATTTGCTCCCATGGCTGTACCTTTGATCTGTAAATAAAAATTTTCCACAAACGAAAAAAAAAAATTGTGGGTTAACGTAAATTCGGTACAATCCATAATGAATTGTGCATGAGTCTGATTGAGGGATGAATTTGAATGAAAAAAACAGAAGGGCATTTAATCCTACGGAATGAGGTATTGAAGTATATAGTGAACACACGTCTAAGGATACCCAACAGTATGTAGTGCTTTATTCTGAACATCACGGTTACAGCAGATGACAGGAAGCAGAATGAATGGTTAAGGTATTATGCAGTCAAAAGATGATGCTTTCGTAGAGTACTGTGCAGAATACATGTGTCCCTTGTTACATGTGGCCTGTTAGCTGTGGCCATGACACAGGAAGTACTAACGAGGAAGAAGGGTGGGGCATTACACACACAGGAAATGTGTCGTAGATATTACAGAAAGGGAACATAGAAAACATGTGCATTACCACAAAGGGTCACTAGATGGCAGCATGTGAACTAGATATAAACATCCATAGGAAAATGGTATAGAGAAAACAATCTATATAAATCCTTATCTAAATAGAACTTCTATGCCCCATGGGGGCAGCACAGTGGGCATGGGCTGGTGTGAGGGAAGAGGTTTCCCTGAGGCCTCCAACATGGAGGAGGCCTGAGATGCTGGAAGAGGAAGAGAACCAGGACCGGTGCAAGCTCTTGAAGTGCCCTGGATTGAGGATCTGCATCCATCCTGACTGTCTGTCACATCAATGGTTATCTGATGTCTCCCAGGTGGATCTACATTGATATTCCTACAAGGTCCGGTGAGTCTGGAGCTTCTGATGGTCACCTCTGGATACATAGAATCCCTTATACCCTCTCTCCCAATATAGAATGTTCAATAAATCAGTTACTTAGCATCATACTACTGGAATGGACATCAGTTTATGGGCACCAGAGGAAGGGCGGTTAGAGCTATTGGGTGGGCAGCTGAAGATCATCCCCTAGACGAGTGATGGCGAACCTTTTTGAACCCGAGTGCCCAAACTGCGACGCAAAATCAATTTATTTATCTCAAAGTGCCAGCGCTGAAAATAAGTTTGGTATTGCAGTTTGGGCGCTCGGGTTTAAGAAATGTTCAACATCACTGCCTTACAGCCTTGTACGGCTCTCACGGGGGACCCGAACGTACAGGATCGCCACTGTAGTCGGGACGGTCATAATCATGCAGCGGCAGTGACCTCTAAACAGGCAGATTAGACGACCGCTTGCGGGGTCTCCCGGGGTCCTAGCGAGGAGGACGCAGCCGTCTAACCTACCTGTTTATTGGCTGCCGCTGCCTAATTGTGACTGGCCCGGATCGCGATCCGGGTCAGTCGGATCTATTTCAATTGGTGGTCCCTGAACGCAGTGGTGTATTCTGGTTTGGGGCTGCCCTAGGCAAGGCAAAACTCGGGCGCCCCCACCCCCACTAACTTTACCCCACCCCTTCCTGTTTAATACTTTTTGCGTGACCTGTCAGTCGCTGGATACAGTGCAAACACTGTATCCAGCTTTTGACATGTTCCGCTATTAGCATAGCAGGAAAGCTGTGGTCTCAGGGGGGCTTAGCAGGATTTGTGGTGAGCTCTGTGGGGTCTATGGTGGGCAGAGCCCACCACAGATCCTGCACAGGCCCAAGACCCTGCCAAGCCCCCCACAGATCCTGCACAGCCCCCTGGAGGCCCTGCAGTCTGCAGGGTCTCAGGGGGGCTGTGCAGGATTTGTAATGGGCTCTGCCCACCATGGGGCTGCAGAGCCCACACAGATCCTGCAAAGCCCCCATGAGACCCTGAAGTCTGCCAGATCTCAGAGGGGCTGTGCAGGATCTGTGGTGGGCTTTGCAGGTGGCAGAGCATCCTACGGATCCTGCAAAGCTCCCCACATATCCTGCAGAGACCCCCTGAGACCCTGCAGTCTGCCGGATCTCAGGGGCGCTGTGCAGGATCTGTGGTGGGCTTTGCAGGATCTGTGGGGGGTTTGCAGGCTGCAAAGCCCCCCACAGATCCTGCAAAGCCCCCCACAGATCCTGCAGAGACCCCCTGAGACCCTGCAGTCTGCCAGATCTTAGGTGGGCTGTGCATGATCTGTGGTGGGCTTTGCAGGCTGCAGAGCCCCCCATGGATACCTCAAAGCCCACCAGAAGGTATTGCACAGCCCACCTGTGACTCTTTGGTGGGCTGTGCATACATTTGATTTGTTCTGGTTTTATAGTACCAAACTTATCGAATGCCCATTGTATGGCCTCCAATCCTTTTTTATGAGGTATTACAGTGTAAAGTGAGTTGACGTCAATAGTAGCCAGGATCATATTTTCATTCGCTTCTAAGTTCTCTAATATATTAAGTATATCCTTGCTGTCTTTGAGAAAAGCCTCTGTTTGGGTCACTAAGGGTTGTAAAAAACAATCAATATATTCCCCTACTCTGGAACATAGGGAGTCTATTCCGCTCACGATGGGTCTCCCTGGGGGCTTCTCAATATTCTTGTGAATCTTAGGTAAGAAGTACAGAACAGGTGTCCGGCATGTGGAGGGTAATAGGTAGTCCTTCTCTTTCTTAGTTAGGAAACCTTTCTTATGTCCTTTACTAATTATTTTCTCTAATTCTTTTTTATAGGTACTGGCTGGGTTTTTTAAATTTCAAATATGTGTCTCTGGTGTTAAGGATGTTATTCATCTCATTCTCATAGTAGGTCTTGTCCATAACTACAACATGGAATTTTACATTTTTTGAGGGAAAAGGTTTTTATCCATGCAGGAGATGTATTGTATGTCAAACCATAAATTTTGTTGAAGTTTATAACCCTCTACCCCCTTATCTGTACTTCAAGCAACCCCCTGCCTTTCTCTTTTTTCTTTTTCTCTAAAGTTTGCACCTTGGCTAACAGATAGAGTATTTAAGCAACCAAAATCCCATCTACGGCTCACCGCAGAGCATTGCTTCCACCCTCCCTCCCCTCAACCCACCCACCCCATGGTTCAGTTTACCTTTATAGAGATACATCAGCACTTGACTCAAGGACAATTCAGCTGCCCAGCAGCTGTTATTCATTGACCATTCTCCCAGATTTCAATACTATCCCGCTTTAACCTCTTCCCCACCTCTTTCCTTTCATTGTTGCACCCGTTTCATACCTACTACTCCTCATTCACTTTAGTGTCTCATACTTCCTCTGCACACCATGCGTTCTCTACCATTGCTTCTCACAATTGTGGCTTCTCTACTTAAACTGTATCCCACTTCAGTCTATCATGAATGCAGCTGCTAGGCTCATCCACCTAACAAACCGCTCAGTGTCTGCAACCTCCCTCTGCCAATCCCTCCACTGGCTTTCTATAGCCCAAAGGATAAAATTAAAAATATTAACAACCGCGTACAAAGCCATCCACAACTCTGGCCCCGGCTATATCTCCAACCTGGTCTCAAAGTATTACCCTAACCGTCCCCTCCGCTCTTCACAAGACCTCCTGCTTTCCAGCTCCGTCATCAACACCTCCCATGCTCGCCTCCAGGACTTCACTAGAGTGTCTCCCATTCTATGGAACTCTCTACCCCAACCTGTCCGTCTATCTCCCACACGGACTGCCTTTAGGCAATCCCTTAAGACTCATCTCTTCAGGGAAGCCTATCCCACCTCAACCTAACCACTGAACAATCACTTTCTCAAACAATCATCCCCGCACAGCTACCTCCTCATGTATCACTTGCCCCTCCCTTTTAGATTGTAAGCCCTCACGGGCAGGGCCCTCCTTACCATCTTGTCTTAAATTGTATTGTGACTGTAATGTCTTCCTTATATTGTAAAGCGCTGTGCAAACTATTGGCGCTATATAAATCCTGTATAATAATAATATTGCATGCAGAACTACAGGAACTAGGAAAAAAGTAGAAACCTTTAGATCTGCCTCTACAAATAAGGAATATAAAATTAATAACTTCATATCTTGCTCTAGTAAATATGTTACTTACCTTCTTGAATGCCCATGTGGTCTCCAATATGTTGGCAGGACTAAAAGAGAACTAAAAAAACGCCTGGAAGAGCATATTAATAATATTAAAAAAGGATTTGACAAACATAGTCTGTCAAGACATTTTAAATATGTTCATATAGGGATCCATCTTGCTTAATAATGGTAGCAATTGACAGAATAGAAGGTCACTGGAGAGGTTCCAACCTAATTAGGGAAATCTCTAAAAATTAATCAAAATGGATTTATCTCCTAGACACATTATTACCAAAAGGCCTAAATGTAGAGTTTGACCTGAATTGTTTTCTCAATGACAGCTAAAAAACACCTTATTCGAATTCCATATGAACAGTTTACACTATAGATGTGATTGGATTTTTTTCTCATATTTATATATACATCCACTTGTACTAAGCCCTCTAGATACAAATTTCTCGTTTCTCCGTATGGCCCAGCAGATGATCTACAGGGATACAACCCAACATATGGGATTTTAAATTCCAAACGAACTTATGCATTTATAAACGATATTTTAATCATTTACACTTATTCTTTGGATCTTTCCTCCCGAAAACATTAAATAATGAACTTTCTTTCACTTATTTTCCACATTCACTTAAATAAATATATGTATTTTTTTTGTACACTATGAGTTAAAGATACATAAACTGTCTTAGTATCTCTAAAGGTAGCGACATGCATCGATCTCACCCTAAGCACACGTTGTAAACACTGACATTGATTTTACAATTTAAGTTGATTAACTGACACTGCAATGATATTTATTGATTATATCCGATTCGTTGTATATATGTGATACACCATATTGATTGGCACATTGTGATATTTTCTGGTTTAGATGATATACACCCGAATCCATATTTATCTATGTATTTTTTTACACTGATATTATTTATACATTTATGTATCACTTTTTCACATTGATACAATTCCTACCCCTTAATACTCATAGATATAGTCTAGATAGCAGGCCTTTACGTGATCAGCTACGTTTTCTACCATTTAATATAATCTTTGCTCTTTTAATTTTTAATTCTAATCTTTATTTACATGCAAATGTTATCACTCTTCTAATATGTAATTGTTTTTATTAATGAATTTAGAGGTAATTGTGCACCTTGCCCGTCACACGGTTGATTGGTGTTCATGATTGTTCTGACTATTTAAGATAGACTGTGGTGTGATCCATACAGACCTGCCATACCTTGACAACGTCTGGTGACGAAACGCGTCGGCAGGCGGGCCTGTTTTCTACGGCACATCCACAGTCTAACGATTACCGGCATTTGTTTTATAGCAGACTAGCTAGCATCTGTTTCGCTGTTTTTTACGAGTAACGCCATGTGTAGCGGTTACATGATCCAATAAATCTTAATTTTAATACACTACGAGCCCTTGTTCTGCTCTCTCTCCTTATCTTTCCCGGATCTAAGTACTCATTTTTGTGAGACCAAGAACTGGGATAGACTCCCGGAAGCAATACAGGGAATCCCAGGACGGCTTTCGTTACTTTGGCATCGGTACCTCTTCTGGGATCGGGTACCGGGATAACCTTTGGAAGCCGCACAAGAAATCCATGATTGAAGTAACAGTAGTTTTTCGTATACTCCAGGATTGAAAGTAGACCGCAACACCTCACGGAAAGACAGAGTGAATATTAACCCCTTTCTCCATCCCGGTGAAAGAGACGGCTGTTATTTCTCCGACATCTGGTGAGTGTATTCCCTACGGGGGTCTACTTCTCTTCTGACAAACCTTTCTCCTGGATACCGTTAACTGGGATATATCCATCTGGTTCCCCATCAGTTTAAAATTTGTCTCCCCAGGAATAGGACACTATCGGACATTATTATTTACCACTTAGGATTGGTTGTTCACTTGATTTGTGTGTAAACACTTATGCCTTTGATATCACTTACTTGATTGCACTATATATGATGATAGGCGGATCCACACTCATACGAATAATAGATAACGTTCAAACACACAGTTAAATGCAGTATTTATATTATATATTTATATTTATTTTTATCCACTCAGTTTTGAAGATCCATTTATACTTAATTTTATTTATTTCCGTGTAAAGTTTCACATATATTTTCACGTATTGATACAATGGATAAATGAAGACAGGTACACATTTTATATAAATTGATATATTGATTTATTTATACAATTGATTCGTGGTTGTAGATATTCACGGACACTTTTCAGTTCACACACTAGTCTTTATTAATATACACCGTGAGACTCATAGCGCTGTACCATCGACCAATTAACCTTTGAGGCTTCCTAGCCTGAGTTCTAGCAGCTTGTATTTAATCCGGTTTTTCCTCTTTTTGACTCTTTTTTTCTTCTTTGATTTCAGTTTGTTCTATGGCGCAGAATACCTATTTTTCCAGGTTATATAATCCTGCCCAATATTGCCGGAAGGTTTTGTTAGAAGAATCAGGTCCGAACATTCTCGGATTCAAAGGAAAAGACTTTACTTACTCGTACGAGGAGACAAGACTAGAAAAAAATCTAACAGCTAGTAAGCATCCACGTCTTGTCCAACTAAAATTAGCTTGCAAGAGTTTATAAAGCCTGGGCAGAGGAGAGTTCCTTATCATAAGCTATTATATTGGTCGTCTTCTTCAGCCCTTACATGGTAGCAAGAGATAAACTTCCGTGTTTAAGAGTAAAGACACGTCACATATTGGTTTCTGTAACATGCTTGCAAAATCATTTCTTCTGTAACTTAATTGTAAAAGCATTTCTAGCATATGATTATACAAGTTAACTAAACAAGGTATTTTTACCTCTGACATTTCCCCCCTTTTATACTTTTATAATAATATGAGGAATGTTCGTCGGGATCATCCCAGTATGCTTTCAGAATGTCCGTCATTATATCCTCACACGGACGAGGTGTCATCAGAATCATCTTTATCTTCTTGCTGGATTGGAGAGTAGTCTTGTTCTTTACAGTACATTACCTTGGTAAGCAAAGTATCGATTAATTTTTGCAGTAGTCCTCGTATGCAGGGGATGCAGTAGCATCCACAAAGGATCAGGACTGAAGCTGCCATGCATATCGATATTAATAAGCTCTTGGCTAGATCCGCCCATTTTCCGAACCATTTTTCAAATAGTCCACTTAAGGGATTGTCTATACCAGAGTTTTCGGCCAATTCTTCAGACAGGGCTTGCAGGCCATGTAGCGCTTTAGTCACGCTACCATCCGGAGCTGTGTTGTTTGGGATAAACCTGCAGCAGAAGGGACCGAACATTTTGCATACCCCAACCCGTTCTGCCAGCAACATATCCAATGCAATGCGATTCTGCCACGCTGTCAGAGAGGTGACGTCCAGTTGCTCTGCCAAGCCCTTAATGGCATATCTGGTATAGTTGACGAATCTTTGCTGATTGTAATAGATATAGTTGATCCAGTCGACGTTTTTATTGGGTTGCACCCAGATAAAAATGGAGGTGAATCCAGCTGTCACTTGATCTTGTGCTTTGAATTTGTCTGGGACTCCTCTGGGTATACCTATGGAATCCAGGTAGACCCTGTTGTCAAAACATCCATGCGGGGCATTCCTCTTCCGTCTCTGGAACTTCTTCCTTGGAGTGTCTGGTATGCCTTCATGACCTAGTGGGATAAGGAAAAAAGGGGAGAGGAGATGTACCAGAGTACAATCTCCTCTCTATTTAGGGGGAAGTCTTGATCTCAATTTCATATCTCCACACAACCACCAGAGATCTGAGGGTTGTTGCTTTTGCTCTAAAAACCATTGCTCTGTTATGGCGGTGAGGCAATGTTTATAACTTGGTTACAAAAGGAGTCGGGCAAAAGCTTGAATTGTGTCCCATCCTCTAGAGAGCTGCGAAAACAGGTGACATTACCTGGAGTTGCAGTAATCGAGGGGGGTAGGCCCTTGATCCTAGTTATGGGATATGTCTGCCTTTTGGTCATACATTCGTTACCCGTAATATTTTCCGAAAACAATTTTATGAGACAGATGAGGTTAGTTTCTTCCTCAAACACAGGTACTGTGGCTAGCTGGGGTCGAGCCTTGGAACAAGCTATACAATTACCTTGTTTTTGTACTTCCTGCGTGGTCCACCTGACCCATTCTAGCCATTCATTTTTGTCCCCAAACCCTGTCTCAAAGTTTATCTGTTCTTTATATGTAAAATTTGTTTTGAACAGATCTGGTTTAAGTTTCTTCATCAGTGGATTATCTGTAGGTGTTCGTTCTGAGTCCTCTGCAGTCTTTTTTACCAATATCTTAAATGGTCGGATAATGTCTGCTCCAGGGGGCACATGAACACCTATACCATACGTACCTGTATCCTGTGGTACAGGGGATTTTAAGGTTAGGGACACCGGATTACATTTGTTCTGATTTTTACACTGTATTTCGTTTTTTTCTTAACTTAGTAAGGGTGAGTCTTTCAACTAGGCCTTTTTTGCTTTCAGGGATTTCTGCCCTTTCCGTGATGTAACCGGACAGATCGGTGCTCCACCAAACTACCTTCCAATCTGAGCACCGGGGATCTGGGCATAGGTATTTTTCATAGTTACAAGGGTCTTTGGCCAATTACCTTTTCCACGTGGAACTGCTTCACATATATCAAATTTGACGGTGGTGGTAATCCCTTCTTGTATTGTCAAAGTCACTGTTTGGTCTGTCTTCCCTTTTGTCAATCCTCTTCTTTTTTTTTTTTTTTCTATGGTTATGTGTCAAGGATAATGTAAGCCAGGTGGATATTGTGATCAGTCCTAAGATAATTGCTACCGATAGAACCCTGCCTGTCCATGTTTTTGTGAAATACCCTGGTTCTAATAACCATCTTTCCCTGTATTCTTTTTCCATCCCTAAGGATCTTTTTCCCAGGGTAGGTTTCTTCACCGGGTTTGAGACGAGTGGTCCCTATTGGATTCACCCCCCTTTGTAGCCGGACCTTCTCTGGTTATGATCCTATGGATGTTCCCTCTTCTGTCCCTAAACCTTTGGCTTTCATACAATGTGTTAAATGTACCCATGGAATTCTTTCAGCTATTTTAACTGCCGTTGGTGTGGATAATAAAACCTGATATGGTCCTTCCCACCTTGGGCTTGACCAGTTCTTACGTTTAATGATTCTTACCCACACCCATTCACCGGGTTGGGCGGTGTTCAGTGCTTCTTCTAGCAGCTTCCGTAATTTATTCTTCAAGGTACCATTCTGTCTCTCTACTGCCCCTGCTGATTGGGGATGGTAAGCGCAATTATTTTTTTAAACTTATGTTATACCATTTACTTAATTGTTGTACTGTTTGATTAACAAAATGTAATCCATTATCACTATAGATCATGGATGTGATACCGTATCTGGGTATTATTTCCTGCACAAGTGTCTTTGCTACGGATACACCGTCGGGTGTGTCATGGGGAAAGCTTCTACCCATTTAAAAAACATATCTACTATGACCAGGCAATACTTTTTTGTTTTCACATTTAGTTAGTTCGATTAAATCCATACATATTGTGTGGAATGGGTATGGAGGTTGTGGGAACCGACCTGTTGGGGGTTTCAGGCCCCCCTGTGCATGGTATTTGGCACATGTGGTGCATGCCATACAACATTTTTTTGAGTAGTTTACGAAGCCATATGCTGTGAACACTCTTTCAATTATCTGTACCATCCCTCCTCTTGAGACATGGCTTTGCCCATGGCTCAATAATGCTGCATACCTATACAATGATCTGGGGAGGATGGGCTTACCATGAATGCTGGTGTATGTGCCCTGTCCTTGTGTGGTCCCCCTCTTGTGCCAGCTATCTTTCTCATGTGCTGGTGCTTGCTTTTGCATGTCTTGTAACCATTCTTTAGTTAGAATGAGTGAGGTGTCTCATCTTGGCACAAACAGTCATTACGATCTATGACAGGAAGGGGGGGTCTTAGGTGCTGCTTGTTATGCTCTGTGGTAAAAGAGCAGTTGCTTAAGTTGAACTTCCTACAAACACTTCTCTCCGCAGCTAATGCAAGTCTGTCCCAGTAAATGGCAATACGCAGCTTAGGTTCTTTGTTTGGCAAGCAGATTAAAAGCATTTGCAGATTCATTGGTAATCATTTCTAATACAGTTTGTAGCCTAATAATTCAATTAAGCATATAGATAGGAGTTCTGTAGCCATATGACCCATCCTCTGCCCAAGTGGCGGGACCATAACAATACGCAGGTGAGGCCATTTATTATCTTTCCAATTTCCTATCTGTAGGTCAGAGGCCCTTCTTTTCCTCACTCTTGCAATATGCACATTGATTTCTACACAATTTTGACACATAATCTCCCCAAGTACTCTATTGCAGCGTTCTCTGCTTTTATAAATCTTCTGACAGCACAGCTGCCATCAAACCACTTCCCTTTTTCTAAGTTTCTAGCAGCAGTGTGAAACATTCCCATCTCAGTTCTTAGACTGACTAAAAAAACCCCACAGCATTAGTTATCAGTCTCTCATAGAATTGTGTCCTGCACTCTCGGGGTTGCTAAAGGTCCTCCATAGAGGTTAGTGCGTCTTTTGTCAGCCATTTGAATTTGAATCTGAATGTATCTTGTTTATACTGAGAGTGTCACAGTTGGGAGTATATATACTGAGATTAGACATTGATGGGGTCAGATGTGTGAGGGCATCTTTCTGGGGAGGGGCAATGGCTTGAGCTTGATAACCCCCGTCTACCGAGTGGGGCGCCAGGGCTCGTCCCTCTATATATGAAGGGGGCTATTCATGTTTCTGTGAGTCTGTCATAACATGTTATTGAAGCTTGTCAATAATCTCTAAGTTAACTGTTCCCTGTGGGGGCCACCGCGTTCCATAGCGGGGCCAGTCTTTCACACATAGACTTTCCGGTCTCTTGGGGCTGTTTCAGATCACAGCCCTTACAGAATACCTTCCTGAAATTATTTATCAAACATTCTAAGGGAGTCGGGACTGACTGGTTCCCACCCATATTTGAACTCTAGAGACACCAAGACAGACACAGAGGGTAGGGTGAGGATTGAGAGTCTAATTAGGGGTCAGAGACTCTCAACACAAAGAGATCATAAAACAACAATTTCACTTATCGGTGACTCGACACCTGGCCGAGAACTGCACCTGCACAGGGTCTACTCTTGCTTCGTTGCCGGGCAACGTCTCATTTAACCACAAACACACTGACTCTACCACCAGAAACTACTAAACAATTACATCACATTACACATATCGATACAAGTACATAATCTACTACATCCTGAGCCCATGGTTTCTTGATTATCGTGATCACGGAGTTTGTTAAAGTCTTCTCACACTGACTCTATCTTTCACTTCTGATAGAAACTTATTCAAGTACTCTTAACCGTTCGATGGAATTACTTCAGATCACGAAGCTGTTTTGGACTCAGTGGGTCCCACAAAACTTCTTCTGAAGACCACCTATAAGTTTTACTTGAACACTTTTCTACGGCGTCTCGTCTGTTCCCGGGACCTTTTCGTGCTCGACTTTCGTGCTCGACTGTCGACGTCTTGCCAACACACAGGTCGTGCCTGCTCAGGCTTCCTGACCACAGACTTCAACAGACTTCTTCACAATTTAACAACTTAACATACATATATTTCAAAGGTTGACATTTAAAGTTAATTACCTTGTCCCTTTGAAGAGAGATTGCTCGTCCTGGCGCCAATTCTTCGGGATCCGTCACCCGTGCCGAACCCCTGGTCCTAGACTGGCCTCTTTTGGCATCAATTCAGATAGAGGTCTTTTCAAGTTTTTGGAATCTCACGTTAGGTGATAATTCCCCGTACGGTATCAGTCTTCCGATGGGGGTTCGGTCACTAGGATGTTGGATTGCGGCTCGAAGGACCAACTTGTTAGAACAATCAGGTCCGAACAATCTCGGATTCAAAGAAAAGACTTTATTACTCATACGAGGAGACAAGACGTAGATGCTTACTAGCTGTTAGATTTTTTCTATGTCTTGTCTCCTCGCACGAGTAATAAAGTATTTTCTTTGAACCCGAGATTGTTCGGACCTGATTGTTCTAACAGGTTTCCATAACCTTAGAAGTATGTTGAACCGTTTACCCCAGGAATTGTTTGGAGCTTTGGCACTAATCCTCAGGCTCTCTGTTTTCTAAGGCCCCTTGCCAACATCTTACCACATTTATTACCGTGCTCATTAAATTTATGTAACATAAATCTTGCGTTTTTTTCTAACCCTTTCTTCTAATAAGCTAGATAAGGCTTGCCGTAGAGAGTCTAGATTCTGCTCATCCATTGGTGAACCAGTATACTTATGTTTTCACTCTGCAGTCTGCAATTTTCCTATCAATATAGCTATCTCTTCCCTTCTAGTCTTATTTAAATAAGAACCCCTTTAAATCAATTCACCCCTAACAACTGCTTTATGGCCCTCCCTCACAGAACCCTCCAACACCTCACCAGCCTATGAACAAAATAATTTTCTATAGCTTTAGTAATAAGATATTATATATAAGATATAAATATATAAGATATTTCTTTCGGGTGTGGGAGCGTTGGGGGTGTCTGCATGTTCTGTGCAATTTGTCTCTTCCTTCAGTCTGTAGTTGTAGTACGATATCTGTAATTCATAATATGTTTGTAGTTTGCAGTAGATAGAAGCTAAGAGATTACCTCACCCCTCCCTATATGGAAGGATGTGAATTGTTCTCTGTTCTGTTTTCCAGTTTCATTTCTCTCGTCTGCTGTCAGCGATGGCGTCTGCTGATCTGAGACAGGAGCTGGACTGTTCCATCTGTCTGAGCACTTATACAGATCCTGTAAACCTGAGATGTGGACACAACTTCTGCCGGGTCTGTATTGATCGTGTGTTGGATACACAGGAGGGGTCTGGAGGTTAGCCCTGTCCTGTGTGCAGAGAAGAGTTTCAGGATCGGCCTGTACTGCACAGGAACATAACACTGCGTAACATAGCAGAGAATTTCCGATCTACTCAGGAAGATCTGGAGAAGAAGACGGCTGGTATATTCTGTACTCACTGTATTCACTCTCCTGTACCTGCTGTTAAGTCCTGTCTGCATTGTGAAGCTTCTCTGTGTGATGATCACCTGAGATTCCACAGCAAGTCACCAGAACACGTCTTAACTGAACCCACCTCTTCCATGGAGAAGAGAAAATGCTCCGTCCATAGAGAACTACTTAAATATTACTGCATTGCAGATGCTGCCTGTATCTGTGTGTCCTGCAGTTTGGCTGGAGAACACCAGGGACACAAGGTGGAGACTCTGGATGAGGCCTCTGAGAAGAAGAAACAGAAACTGAGAACTGGTCTTCAGAAACTGATCACGGAGAGAGAGGAGACTGAGAGAAGAGTCCGGAGTCTGCAGGAACGCAGGAGAAAAGTACAAGAAAAATCAGCCGGTGTAACAGAGAGAGTCACTGCCCTGTTCAGAGACCTCAGGAGACATCTGGAAGACCTGGAGAAGAGAGTCCTGAGGGAGATCTCCAGGCAGGAAGAGCGGCTCTCACATCAATTGTCTGACCTGATCCAGGAGCTGGAAATAAAGAAGGCCGAGCTGTCCAGGAAGATGGGTCACATTGAGGAGATGTGTAACATGACTGACCCACTGACTGTCTTACAGGAATCAGACACAGGGGACTTGTGTGATACTGAGGAGGGAGATGATGAGGACAGAGAGAGACATGATAAACTCCTCCATGATGGAAGGAATCTGGATGTGGCTGGGATCTCACACACATTACACTCGGGGTTATCTAATATGATGAAAGGGGTAAATGTCTGCTTCAATATACAGGAAGCGTCAGATATAGTACTGGATGTAAACACAGCTCATAATAATCTACAGATATCAGAGGACATGAAAACTGTATCCATGTCATATATAAGGCAGAATCGTCCAGAAACACCAGAGAGATTTCAGGATTATGTTCAGGTATTAAGCAGCAGGAGATCTTCCTCAGAGCGACATTACTGGGAAGTGGATGTCAGTAAATCAGATTGCTGGGTATTCGGGATGTGTTATCCCAGTATAGAGAGGGTGAGGAGACCAGTCATGGATGGGAAACAATAACAAGTCCTGGAGTTTATACAGCAAAACAAATCAGTGTTTAGTGTGCCATACCAGCAAAGGGATCCAGTTACCTGACAATATCTCCAGTAACAGAGTCAGGATCTATCTGGATTATGAGGCCGGACAGCTGTCCTTTTATGATCTGTGTGACCCGATCCGACACTTACACACCTTCACCACCACCTTCACTGAGCCCCTTCATGCTGCATTCGGGGTGGGGAAAGGTCATATAAAGATATCTATTGGGTCAGGATGGGAAAAGTGATCATATCTCAAAGAATCAGCCCAGAGACCGGGAACACTACAGGTAGAAGAATATAATGGTTCATTGTGCAGCTTGTGGGAAATTATTTGGGTGGAGCTACAAATGTATTTTTCTGGTTATGTGTCCAGATACTTCTCAGCTGTTAATTGAATATAAATTTAGGGGGGTGATAAAACCTTCCTATTTTATATAAAGTGTATTTAGCCTTAAAGTCCAATTGCACTTTCTCTTTAAATGAGCTAAATGCATTCCAAGGGCATCAAAACAAAAGGTGGAAAGGCTTACAGTTAATTTTCCTTAGAAAGCTGCCACATCCTGAGTACAAAAGCCGGTCCCCTGCCAGCAAGCTGTATAGAAAGATCCTTTCTTTCTTTGTGGAAACAGTGGTCTCTCCGCAGAGATCCAACATGCCCCATTGCTGAGTCAAAGTTAGAACTACCAATCAGTCGGGAGCATGAGCTTTGCTGATTGGAGAACTCTGACGGAAGCATGTTGTACCTCTGCAGAAAGACCACTGCTTCAGCAGGGGACTGGCTTTTCTAATCAGGATTTAGCAGCTTTAGAAAAAAATAAATTGTAAGACATTGAACACATTTTGTTTTGATGTGTGTGGGGGGGGGGAAGTGTATTATTTTATATGTGCAGGAGTAGGCTTTTATTTTATGTGTATGGGGGTTGGGGGGAGTTTATTATTTTATATGTGCAGGGCTGGTTTTTGTTATGTGTATGGGGGGAGTGTATTACAGGCAGTCCCCGGGTTACGGACATCTGACTTACGGACAATCCGTACTTACGTTCGGGGTCCACAGTTCTCCTAAATGTAGTGGCAGCCCCCGGTACATTTAGGAGAACTGTGGCTGCAGAGGCCTGTGTCCTTTCAAATCCCCGCTGCTCTCCCCGCCTGTGTTGGCGGAGGCAGCGGGGACACAGACCGCTGCATACCACCGATGCCCCACGTACCTCTGCTGATGTGCCGCTTCCTCTTCAGCCGTTCCGTCGGCTTCCCCCGGTCCGGACGATCCTCCGGTCTCCTGGTCCGGCCGCGGCTCCTCTGCCCCGCCCACTATTCATTGCAGGCTGGGAGCCATACCCAGCCGGCTATAGGATATTGTAAAATGCAATAGCCAATAGCAAGCTGGCTATTGCTCCCGCCCACTGTCTGCTGTCAATCAGCATGGGAGGACCTGATAGAGAACTTTCTGCTTCAGGCCCCTCCTCTACTGATTGACAGCAGGCAGTGGGCAGACGCAATAGCCAGCCTGCTATTGGCTAATGCAATTTGAAATATCCAATAGTAGGCTGGCTATGGCTCCCAGCATTAAAATACAAAAAATTTAAAAAAACTAAATTAAAAAGACAAAAAAAAGTAAAGAAAACGTTAAATAAATAAAAATGCAAACAAATTGGGCCGCCTGTGGAAGTGCTGTCTGCGGAAGTGCTGTCGGGGGCTAACAATTCAATGCAGCATCTTATCCAGTGACAACTCGTCCAGTGCCCGCAGTTCACTTGTACTTGCAGAGCCCACTCGAGATCCCACCTGAGGGTGAACCTGCAGAGCCCACCATAGATCCTCATGTGGGCTGGTTTTATTGCTCTAAAACAGTCTTTTAAATTACGTTTATTCATAATATCAAAGAATTTGGCCTAAAATTATTAGTCTGCATTGTTTTTTGAAAAAAATGTCACCTGTCCGGTAAGAGAAAGTATTGGTATCGGCAAGTACATGAGGGCCAGTACTTGTACTTGTACTTGGTCTTAAAAAAGTGGCATCGGGACATCCCTAGTTTTTAATTATATTATAATCTTCTGAACAACAGGAACAGACAGCAAAAAAACCGTGACCCTTCCCTATGCTATCCAAAACTAAAAAATGTTTTTTTGGCTGGAGTTACACATAAACAATTTACCTGTTCCGACTTACATACAAATTCAACTTAGTACAAACCTAAAGTCCCTATCTTGTATGTAACCCGGCGACTGCCTGTATTGTATATGTGCAGGGCTAGTTTTTGTTATGTGTATGGGGGGAGTGTGTTAGGCTACATTCACATCTGTATCTTTAGGTGTAATTAGGAATTCCTGCATCAGGAACTTGCATTGTCCTGCAGCAGGAATACCTAATCTAGCTTTTAAAAGCGGCCGTTGTCACCCATTGAAGTTAATGATCAGGTGACAGCAGCATGTAAACGCCTCCACACCGCATGTAATGGTGTGTGATATTATTACATTCGGTTAGGAATCAGTCACTCTCCCTGGACGCATCGATTGTGCAACCAGGGACAGTGTTTTCTAACTGCATGTAATCATATCACATACAATTACATGCGGTGTGCAGGCGTTTACATGCAACGGCTATCACCTGATCATTAACTTGAACAGGTGACAGCTGCCACTTGTAAACGCCACATCAGGCATTCCTGCTGCAGAAAAACGCAAGTTCCTGATGCAGGAATCCCTAATTGTAGACTGTACTGACCTTCATATTACAGGAACATTAATAGGATCTTCAAGAACCCGAGGGCGGTGGGACTACAATGTACAGGAAATGTGGGTTTTGTGGGATGTGATTATAAAATTAATAATGTATTTCAGTATATTAGATATGATAACATTGCATATAATTTCATACTGCATTTAAAGCAATTTTGCACAAAAAATATAATATATATTTTAATGAAATATTTTTCTATTTAACCTCTTGTTAACATTTAGGGGTCTATGCATAAACATTTCACAGGGCGGTTCACTCTACAAATATCTGTGAATGTTCACTCTGTGTGAATAGATGTCAAAATGAACGTTCTTTTAGTTTTTTTCATTACAAGTAGAATATATTTCCTAATTTTTTAATGTCATTTTATATTATGGCCACTAGATGGAGCTAAAGGAGCATAGGAAATAGATATTTATGTTCTATGCTCCTCGCTGCCATCTAGTGGCCATAATGTGATATTACATAGAAAAACAAAGACTCAAATATACATTTCCTTGTAAAGAAACAAATAAACTTTTTGTATTGATTTTGTTAATTCGCTTTTTGTTGTGTCACGTTTGATTAAAAATTGGACAAAAATCTTAATCAATCCCTTAGTTTCATTTATAAATATCTTCAATGTGCTTTTTTTACCTGAAAAAAGTTAGTGTTTTTTAAAGTAGACAAATCAAAGAATAAAATTTGCACTTTTATCTACGTTAACATGACTTGTTTTAAAACTTACACTGGGGGAGAAAAAAAATGATCTTTTTATTGTCATTTAATTGTATAACCAACCATGTGTATGGGGGAACATGAATAATTTTGGACAGAGTAATCTCAGACCAACCTGTAGAAGTTCTATGAGGAAGTGAGCGGTAACTCAGATAGAAGACGGGCCGTATCCTAAAAAATATAGAACATTGTTTGGCGCTCTCAAAGTAAGAAGTGTGGTATGGAAGGTATTAGGGGGGTACACTGGTTGGGGTGCAGCTCTGACAGAAACAGGCGGAGAGTACCTGTGCAAAAACTACAAATCCAACAAAACAACGAGAGCGCAATCACATGACCAATTGCTGAGAACACTTACATGATGCTGGTGAGGACTGGGCGTCAAGCGGCCTTGGTGGAGGATGGGTGGTATCCTGGGTGAGTTGTGATGTGTTGCTAGCTGTAAATGAAGTGCCGTCTGTGACGGCGTCAGTGTCCGCACAGGATGTGGTGTGGGGTACGCGGGAGATCGTGCACCCAAAAAACTGTTGTCGGTCTGAGTTGCGAGGAGGAGTGGATCGCCTCAGGGCTGATGATGAGAGGGAGAAAAAAGTCGCCGTCGCTTTACACTGGATGGTGACGGGGGCCGGGTACGATGGACGGTACAGTGTCAGCGCTGTGTCACACCTGAATGGCTGCTAATGACAGAGGAGTGTTTTGGTGAAATCTAAAGTCACCTGGTTGGTGTATACCCAGTGGGGAATCGAAGTGAAAAGAGCGGATGGGTAAAGGAGCAACGCGTTTCGAGGCAAACCTCTTTGCTATAATAACGCAACCAATGTTTAATTCTCAATACAAAAAAGTTTGCACTACGAGGAGGTAACGCCGGCAACCAGATTTACCCCCCTCCCCCATAGTGCAAACTTGTACTGAGAATTTCTACTCGGATTACTAGGATCAGTAATACATCTAGTAGGATTTCCTACTCCTAAATGTCAAATTGTGACTTTTCCTAACACCCGAACCCCTTCTCTTCCCCTTTCTTGCTTCTATTTTCCTTTCTTTCCTCTGTATCTTTCCTTTCTCTTTTTTAGCCGCATACTTTTCTCTGCTTACTTTTCCCTCCTTTCCCTCTTCCTCTGAATACGGTGAGTTTCATATATCTGACCCACAGCCTGCTCTAGATTAGGGTGATGGGTTCTTTTGTTGTCATCGTTATTCATCACTTTGCAATCACCACATCTTACATGTTTCATGTTGTCTTTAAATTCCTAAAATTATGATTTGTTTGCTGTACCACACCGCAATGTTCCTGATAATGGATTCCCGGCTGGCTCCCCCGCTGGCTCCCCCGCTCTATACTGGCTTGCTGTATAGTAAATGTTCCCTTTTTCATACTGTAGAACTTCTGTATTTTTCTTGATCATTTGTCACAATTTGTGCTCTTTTATGTGTATTTCCTTTAACCCCTTCATGACTGAGGCCTTTTTTTTGTCTTCATTTTTTGCACTCATATTATATTCCACATTTTAGGCCTGAAAATTATTTAAAACTGTTATGGAAATTCGCTTGGTTCAACACACAAATCCATGCCGCATTAAACTGCGCCAAACACAAACAATTTCCCCTGTGCTTAAAAGCACAACTGTATTACGCTCTTTTGTGCAAGGACTGGAAGTATCCCTCTTTAGAGTCAATGTAGAGTTAGGAGACAGGAGACCGATGCTGCTGGCTTGTTAATCCCATGCTACGAGTGAGCACAGCCTTTGTTTATTGTTTTATAGCTCCCCCAACAGGAAGTGATGTCAGACAGGAAGTGATGTCTTAAACCAGCAGATGATTTCAACAACCAGCAAACCAGGAACTGATGTTAGACAGGAAGTGGGGCAGACAGGAAGTGAACAGGAAACCACCATCACTTCAACATAACAAAACACATTATTGTATTAATCTATTACCACCGGAGTGAAACTGTGATTCTCATGCGTGCTTAATTACAGGGACAATGTCATATTATCTCCAGCGGTTGATCAGGCGCACTAGAGACAATAAACGCACGTTCCTTTACTGCGTTCAAAACAAATGTATCCACGCAAGCCAATAAATCCATGCATTGCATGGGGGGCCCCAGGCGTGCGTCCATACATTCGCCAAGAAGACATTGCTCCGCCGCGCATAAGATATCTACTCCAATGGTTTAACCCCCAGTGCCTATTTAAACCCAGACACTGAGAGACTAATGACAAAATATTACGGAACCTGAACGTAGGGAGCTGGCCTGACTGCTCTGGAACGCACTGTTTGTGGTGTGAACTGGCCTGCAATCTGTGAACGGTTAGGCCATTTCCAAACAGTTTAAAGTTCATCATTCTACAGTGAGGCAGATTATTCACTAGTGGAAAACATTCAAGACGGTTGCCAATCTTCCCCGGAGTGGACTTCCCAGCAAATTCACTCCAAGGTCAGACCGTGCAAAGCTCGGAGAAATTGCAAAAAAACAGAGAGTTCCATCTCAGACTCTACAGACCTCAGTCAGCGTCAGGGCAGCCATCAGGGGGGTACGGACGATACTCATGTAAGGGGCCTGGGCAGCCTGGGGGGCCCGCCCGGGACCCTTACATGAGTATCGGCCGACAGTGAACAGCGCAGGGCCCTAGCATTGCCGCTCCAGCGGCTTCGAGACAAGCTGGTGCCCCATCAGCGACGCTGCTCGTGACGTCGCTTCTGGCCAGTCCGACGGCAGAGGAGGCCTTGTGTGCAGGTAAGAAGAGCTAGGAAGGAAGGAGGGAGGGGATGCAGCCCTGACCAGCCCACCCTAGAACCCCTTCAGAGCCCACTATAGACAGTCTCAGATGGGCTGTGCAGCATCTATGGTGGGCTCTGCAGGGTCACTCTCAGGTGAGTTCAGCGGGTCAATAAGCCCCGAGTCCAGCGCATCACTAAGCCCTGCGTCCAGCGGGTCAATAAGCCCTGAATCCAGCGCATCACTAAGCCCTGAGTCCAGCGCATCACTAAGCCCTGAGTCCAGCGCGTCACTAAGCCCGCTGGTGTCACCTTTACACTTGAAATAAGCTATTGAAGTGCAGATCGCACTTCAATAGCTTATAGCTGGGCTTCCGGAGCCGAGCACTGACTGCTATGGGACCAGACGTGATGTAATCTGCAACGTTCCAGGTCCCATAGTACGACGCAATACTGAGCCAGCTTCCTGACTGCAGGGGGAGCCTAAATACCCTCCCAGGAAGCACCAGGTGATGGGATGATCAGTCAAAGCTGGGGCACACCCGCAGGTGAGTACTGGAGCTGCAGGTTCCTGACAGTTCCTGGCTGCTGGAGACACCCGCAGGCGAGCACAGGAACTGCAGGACCTGGCTCCAGCGCCACCTGGGGGTGCTCTGGATCCTGACACCGGGATAGCGCGACTTTCGGGGTGACGTTCCAGCGACGATCCAGTGACGGTAGTGCGACCTTCACCGTCGGGCTGCATTAATAAATAGAAAAATTGCGCGAAATCTGTCAAAAAAAGGGTCTTGCGGGAGAGACTTGCGACCACGATGGGCGACATGGAGCTGTACATTAAGACAGCTCCATTGAAAATCATTGGCCGGCGACTACTCGCGATATCACGGCGGAAATCGCGCGGCAATCCGCTTAGTGTGAATGGGGCCTAAGGGGTTAATTAGCACGACAGATAGATAACTGTCCAAAACTACAAAAAAAAACTACTTATTGAACTACCATTGTGCCAGACATCCGAGTCAAACTGAACTGAACACGCGAGGAATTAGACTTGAGGTCTAGATTAGAAAATAATAAATGTTTTAAGGAACTTGACCTCTTTGCACACTTCTGACATTTTATGAAAAAAGGAGAAGCCTTCATCTCTAGCTGTTATTTTACAGCTTTTTAATATATTTTGAAAGAGGAACTCTTCATGTTTTAGCTATCATCATGACCTCTGATACAATATGAAAGAAGAAATATTCATTGTGAGCTATCAGCAGGGCAAAGTTTAAAAGAGTTCATCTCATATGGATCAGGCACCGTGCGCAGTAACGTACATGTAAAAGGAGATTTAAAAAAACAAACATTTTTTAAACAGTTATTAGAATGGACCGATAACAAGCATTGCTGGAATCATTCTGATTATGGATAATATTGATCATGCAATTTCAAATACAATCAAAGTATTTAAACATTTTCCTAGTCTCTCCCTACCTATTCTATATTGATCCCACTCAGCCCCGTACATCTGATGTATGTTAGCATTCTAAAACGCTATCATACCCAGGGATGAAGCTCCGTGGTCCAGGGAGATATCCATTTGTGGTATCTGAGATCAATACTCCATACCTGTTCACTTAAATATCAAAAAATAATAATCACAATTTTATCAATGAAGGAAGGATATATTTGTACAATTACAAGTCTCCAGGTTCCAAATCAAATATCAAAAGGAGGATTAGAAAGCAGTGCTAGAGTTCTATAATGGACACCTCTCCAAGCTCTTTTCACTGATTCCCGGTCCAAAAGGGGGTGTCCTCAAAAATTAAGTATGAAGAGAACAAGATCTTCAGAAAAGTCGTTTCTGAAACCACATATCCCTTTATCTCTTAAAAAGAAATACTTGCTAGAGATATACAGTACATCTACTGCCTTTAACAGTCAAGCTTCTTATTTTATTACACAAGACTTTCAAGTTTCTCTCATAGTTTGTAGGACAAAGGCGCATAGGGACATTCCTGCCTCCAACTCCATTACTTCAAATCTTTAGTATCAGTCCTTTCTCTCAGTACTAAGGTTTTGGTGTATTTAGAACAGGGGTCTCAAACTCAATTTAGTCGAGGGCCACTGGACAAATTTTTTAGTCCGGTGGGGGCCACTACTATATACGGTACCAGTTTTAATGTCTGCACATGTTACAAGCGGCAAATGTCACCAATTCAAATTAATGATCGGGTGACAGCCGCTGCATGTAAACGCCTGCACACCGCATGAAATATGTGAAAGGATTACATGCAGTTAGGAATCAATCACTCTCCCTGGATACACAATTGTTTATCCAGGGATAGTGATTGTTTTTGTAACTGCATGTAATCATATCACATACGATACATGTGGTATGCAGGCGTGTAAATGCAGCGGCTGTCACCTGATCATTAAGTTGCTGCATGTAAACGCCAGATTAGGGATTCCTGCTGCAGGAAAACGCAAGTTTGTGACACAGGAATCCCTAATCGCACCTGAAATATAGGGGACCCCCATTCTAATCCCCCCCGCACACTTAGTAATACACTCCCCTATTCCAATCCCCCCCCCAACACATAATAATACACTCCCCCATCCAACCCCCACTCACACATAATAATACACTCCCCCCCCCCCACACACACATAATACACTTCACCCCCGTCCGAGTAGGGTTGCCACCTGTCCAGGATTCACCCGGACAGTTCGGGTTTTGAATGCTGTGTCCAGGTTTCAAGGCAGCAGAAACCCGGACACAAGATGTCAGGCAGACAGGGGCAACCAAAATTAAGATAAGGGCTACTGGCCCCCCCAAAGAAAATAGTCTCAACTGTGATATTAACATATAAATGAGCAGCGCTATTTACCTATGAATAAGCCACCACTCGTTCTCCCCAAAAAATGTCTGTGTGTCGCTTGAGTGTTCGGGTTTAACTTGAAGAAAAGGTGGCAACCCTACGTCCAAGCCCCCCGCACACATTTAATACACTGCCCCCAGCACATATAATAATAAACTTCCCCCGTCCCTCCTTTCCTTCCAAGCCCCCTCACCTGCTTGCATCTTTGCAGGGAGGAGGCACATCATCGTTCCCTGGTGATCTAGTGGTGATTAGTAAGGTCTAGTGCAGACCTTACTAATGATCCATCATTCGGCCGGAGCTCAGAACTGACAGAGCTCCGGCCGGAGCTGACAGGAGCAGCTCTGCGTTCTGCATCCGACAGAGATGAAGACCGGATATCTGCTCCTGCAAGTCGGGCACGCGGTCCGTGACCGTGTGCCCGACTTGTCAGCCGGCTGCGGGCCACATAGTACTGGCTAGCGGGCCGGTACTTTGAGACCCCTGATTTAGAAGCTAGGAATGCAAATGTTTTCTCATACTACATGATTTGACGTGTGTGTTCAACAAGTAAGGGGAGGGATGTGTATCTGTGTCATCGTTGGGGCTTTTAGTGATCAAAATCTCTAGGGTACTATCCGCAGGGTGGAAATGTTGATCAGCTAAGGATCCTTGAACAAGGGCAGGAGAGTCGTAATAATTCATTTTATGTTGTTTCACCTCGCCTGAAGATAATATAAATAATATACCGTCCTTCATAATTCTCTCCAGTGGGATCTGGGGGATATAACTTGTTACCTTCACATTTTACCGATCCTATGTCCTTTGCTCCTGTATAATTCCAAAAATACTGTTTTGCAAAGGACGAAGTCACCTAATAGACCAAGGGCTCCCAAGTTGGCATATATCAAAAATCTTTATTATTATGATCCTAAAATCCAAAGAATGAATTGTAACCAACACCACACCGCAATATCTTCCATTTTAATATGACAACGTTGTCACATGTACAAAGCACACGCTCCACGCAGGTCTGGATTTCCCACAAGGCCAACCAAGGCCTGGCCTCGGGGCAGCAGAACTAAATGTACAGTGGGGAACCCGCCGCTTGTTTTGTACAAGTGATCTCGGTGATGCAGGTCTGCCATTCTCCATTGGAGGGGTTTGGCGGGTAGGGGGGCGCATTAGGGAACCTGGCTTTGGGGCAGCAGAGAGAGTAAATCCGGCCCTGACTCCACGCACTCTCATAATACATTGCTTTGAATCATGATGGATTTATAAATGTACAGAGGAACAACAGTTAAAAGCACATATTAATTATATATATATGTATTAATTTCTACCTATAAATTTAAGGTGCACTTGAATATCTTGTACAAGATGAACATGATCTTATAAATCCCCTGCATTCATCAATACACTTAGGCCCCTTTCACACTGGCCGATCAGGAGAGGAAACTCTTGCGATGGAGGAAAAAACTGAAAGTGCTGGACCCCATTGTGGGCACTAGAAGAGGGCGGTTAAATGCTAATGGGGCAGCTGAAGATCATACCCCTAGACAGAGTAGCGATGACCCAGGTTATTCTGGCGGTTCCTTCAGGGGTGAGCGCTACATTAGTAACACTTGCTGCATATTTTATATTTGCCACCTCATCAGGAAAGCCTTGAGGACTTCTTTAATCTATTTAGTATGCTTAATGGGCTTTATACTAGTTGTCCTAAAACATTTCCCACATCCCTAGAAACAGATAATATATAGGATTGTTGTAGTCTTCTTCTTTAATCCTACAGAACCAAAAAGAATCAGACAAGAATGTTAATACCGTTTAGTACAATCCAAACAGAATAAATACAACCCAGAAGTCTCACCGGCACTTCACCATATTCATTTCCTAGGAATGAGCCACGAAATTTAATACATTATAAATGGTCATCAATAAAGATTACTTATACAAAACAGGTTTTTTAAACTTGTGGCCCGCTATGGTGCACTTTTGTTCTTACCAAAGTCTAATGAGCTTATATCCTTTTGGCGATCCCTTGAGACTCATCTCTTCAGGGAAGCCTATCCCACCCCCACCTAACCACTCGACCATCACTTTCTCAAACAGTTCATTCCCACACAGCTACCTCCTCATGTATCACTTGCCCCTCCCTGTTAGATTGTAAGCCCTCAGGGGCAGGGCCCTCCTTACCATCTTGTCTTGAATTGTATTGTGATTGTAATGTCTTCCTTGTATTGTAAAAAGCTGTGCAAACTGTTGGTGCTATAATAATCCTGTATTATAATAATATTAATAATATCCATTAATACCATGTGGATATCTTTATGTTCCTCTCTTACAGCCAAAGATCATCATTTATTCACCATAGTTGAATTAGGAATTTGATGTAATTTATAATACGCTGTCCATAAGGGAATACATACAGTATATCACCGCATTGAGTGCATTGGAAATATCCTTAGAATTATCTTTCCCCTTGAAGGACAATAACGTGTTATGCATGAAATAAATTCAGGGCCGTCTTTAATATTGATTGGGCCCTGGGCAAACATTTTCTTCCCCCTTCCCCCGCCACCTGTCAAGCCCCTGCTATACCCTGCCCCTCATGTGAAGATCGGAAACTGAGTGATCAGCAGTATGTGATCGCTCAGTTCATAGAGCCGACATGTGACAGCTGCATTGTCACACGTCGGCTCTAACTATGAGGATGAGTGTATTTCAGTCATTCCATAATTCTCCTTTCAGGGTAAATGTGTCATAATCTGCCACCTACCTCTTCCACTGCATAGAGTAACAACATTAATAATAATAATGACACCTGAGCATGTCCACTGGAGTCAGTATTATTCTTCGCGGGCAGCATTATGCCATGTCCCAGCGGTGGCATACATGCCACATCCATGTCCCTATGGAACATCCACAAACACCCACTATGATGTAAGAGGGGGTGATGGTGACACATTGGCGATGATGGGGATGACATCCCAGCCTGAGCCCCTCAGCTGTTGTGATACCAGCAGTGACGTCATATGACATCATCCAGTCGCAATGCCACACCCCACCCTCTTTTACCCCTCCCACGATAGAGGCCCAAATCAGCAGCCCTGAGGACTCACATGAGCAGGGGGTGGCTGAGGCTGCCGCCATGAAGAGGGAAGGCTGGGGCCCCAATGCGCATTGTGCTGCGAACAATCCGTCCTCCTCCACAGACTGTGCGGGAGGTGACTTCCCGGGCTGCAGAGATTACAGAAGCTTGTAAGGAGGAGAGACTGCTGCCCCCTAGCGGTCCGATGGGGCGGTGCGGCAGAGGTGGCCAGTGCAGATGCAGTATCAGCCCTAGTTTATGGGTGTACAGTGTCGGTGAAGGGTGCATTCTTCCTATGCCAGCCGCCTGAGCCTTACGCTAGGGCCCCACAACAATGACTGGGCCCGGGGCAGCTGCCCCTTTTGCCATACTTTAAAGACGACCCTGAACATAGTATAGTGATTTTAAAAATATACACATATCTTTCGCTTCTTAAATTGCGGCTACCTCTATACTTCCTGTATTTCAATTCACGCGCTCTGAGAAGTCATAAGGGAACCTGAGTTAGTAAGTCGGCAGTGTCTTAGGCACGGCTTTATAGAATGAGGAAGTATGCAGCGAAGAATGTTTCATTTCTCTAATATGACAAATCAGTTTATAAATCACAATTTTTATAGAAATCGTTCCAAGTTTTAAGCTCTGCCAAACTTCTCAACAATTACTCCTGTACCTTATAAAGTTCCCCGTGAAATTCAACAGTTATCTGAATCATAATCTTCAGGGCATCCCAATATTTTGTACGTTTATGTACCACAATTACAGAAGCAAGAATATTGGGCTTGAAGGTATCTCTCCTAGAATACCAGCCCACTCATCCCAGTCACTCATATCCTGGATCAACCACGCTCCATACTTGTCTATCATGTCCTGTTGATAGACTCAGGACTTTGGCTTGATCCAACCTGACCCTACTAAGGTCTCCTTTCCCAGAGGTAGCCAATCTTGGGTCCTGTTACTGGCTTGATTGGTGCCTCCCCTGTCACCCTTAGCGGCTACCTCCAACAACTGGGGCAGTTCCCCCCGAGTGATTGCCTACTTGTCACCGTATGGGGATTTGACTCCAAGCCAATTCCTGTAGTGAACTCCACCTAATATTCTGGTTTCTCACAAACTAGACAGAGCAGTTATATTGCTCCCACTGCTGCCCAAACAATGATAATGGGATGAATTATTGCAATTGAGTGTTAGATTCACTAAACAATCAATAGAAGAAAAGCTCATTATGATTACTCATCAAATTAAAGTCTCAACTTCCCCATCAGTAACTTAGCAATTTCAACAAGATCCTTTATGATTACTCAGTCTGATCCCCATCAATCAAAGCCATACCCAGTAGCTTAGGATGTGTACATACACTCACAGGGAATATAAGCATTCGGTGTCTCAATTAAGTAGGGATGCACCAATACCGATACTGTTATCGGTATTGGTGCCGATACTGGGCATTGTCATGAGTACTTGTGAAAATGCCCTAATACTAAAAAACTGATTTTTCAAATTGATCCAGCTGCCCGAGTTCCAGTGCTTTCTGGGGACCTCACAGCAGCTTTCTGAGGAACCATGCGGTGTCTGGTTACAGAGCTTCCACTGGCCCACACATCTCCCCCCCGCTGAGACCCTCCA
This sequence comes from Nanorana parkeri, assembly GCF_000935625.1. Classification (NCBI taxonomy): domain Eukaryota; kingdom Metazoa; phylum Chordata; class Amphibia; order Anura; family Dicroglossidae; genus Nanorana; species Nanorana parkeri. Next base: position 467,057 of record NW_017306756.1, on the reverse strand, counting down.
TACCCCTCTTGAGACCTTCCACATCTCCCCCTCCTGAGAACCTCCACCCGTGACATCAGGCCAGCACCCCAGAGCAGAGTGGCAGCAGAGAGTATTTAGTAAATTCATATATAAATTCTGCATTGCTGTATAATGTATTGCTGGGATTTGTAGTCCTCTAAAGCCAGTGCCATTCTGCATTGCTGTATAATGTATTGCTGGGATTTTTAGTCCTCTATAGCGGGTGCCATTCTGCATTGCTGTATAATGTATTGCTGGGATTTTTAGTCCTCTATAGCCAGTGCCATTCTGCATTGATGTATAATGTAATGCTGGGATTTGTAGTCCTCTATAACTGGTGGTATTCTGCATTGCTGTATAATGTATTGCTGGGATTTTTAGTCCTCTATAGCCGGTGCCATTCTGCATTGATGTATAATGTAATGCTGGGACTTGTAGTCCTCTATAGCCAGTGCCATTCTGCATTGATGTATAATGTATTGCTGGGACTTGTAGTCCTCTATAGCCAGTGCCATTCTGCATTGATGTATAATGTAATGCTGGGACTTGTAGTCCTCTATAACTGGTGGTATTCTGCATTGCTGTATAATGTATTGGTGGGATTTTTAGTCCTCTATAGCCGGTGCCATTCTGCATTGATGTATAATGTAATGCTGGGACTTGTAGTCCTCTATAGCCAGTGCCATTCTGCATTGATGTATAATGTAATGCTGGGACTTGTAGTCCTCTATAACTGGTGGTATTCTGCATTGCTGTATAATGTATTGCTGAGATTTGCAGATCCTCTACAGCTTGGAGTCAGTGGCAGAGCTACCATGATCGCAGCCTTTGCAGCTGTGAATGGGCCTTGGAACTTCACCCAGGGCCGAATTTACTCTCTCTGCTGCCCAGGTTCTTCAATGCGCCACCCTACCAGCCCCCCCTTCATGGAGAATGGCAGACCTGCAGGCTGCATACAAGTGATCTCGGTGACATCGCCGGGATCACTTGTACAAAACAAGAGGCGGCTTCCCCGCTGTACATTTAGCTCTGCTTGCCCAAAGCAGGGCTGAATGTAGAAAACAACCATCTGCCCGGTGCCCGGAACTGCATGTCCCAGGCGTTGGGAGATAGGATCTTCACATCCCTGCTGCCCCTCTACTCCCTCTACTCCCTGCTGCCCCAAGGCCGGGCCTTGGTTGCCCTTGTGGGAAATCCGGCCCTGACTTCACCACTGTCCTAAAATCATAAGCCTGCATTGTTTTAGAAAAACTGTCAAATGACACTAAAAAGGTATCAGTAATTGGTATCTGCGAGTACTTGAAAAAAGTATTGGTACTCGTACTTGGTCTGGAAAAAATGGTATTGGTGCATCCCTACAATTAGGGTTCATGATTACAGATCAGGTAACAAAACCACAATGAGATGGCAATGTAGAGTTAACTTTGAAGTGAAAGGATTTCAGATCTTGAAGCAATTCAGATTTTAATGTTGATTATGACTTTCATGTCTTTTATAGTCATCTGTAGTCATATTTGTGGGGGTTTTTTTGCTGAAAATACTAAGTTGAAGAGAGAGCTGCACTGCTATGGTACCTTGTTGTTTGATATGTGGTTAAAATGTATTTTTAGATGGATTTCTTTGTATAATGCGTGATACATATTTCCGGTCTATGATTGTGAATATACAGTATATGTAGGGGAAGTGTTTAAGCACTTTTAGCATTCTTTTGTTACCTGAGGAACGATCCAGGGGGTCCGAAACGGATGTACAAGCATGTATGGACTGCATATACAGTGGTACCTCGGTTCACGAACTTAATTCGTTCCCATGATTCTGGTTGCGAACCTAATTGGTTGTGAACCGAATCAAATTTCCCCATAAGGTTCAATAGAAATAAGGTTAATCTATTTTGACCCCTACGAACGTGGTCGCGAAACGATTTTGGTCGTGAACCGAATCAGATTTTCCCATAAGGTTCAATGTAAATGAGGTTAATCCATTCTGAACCATATGTAAACTCATTTCCGCTCTGCACTTTCTTTTTACCACCATGCTTGCTCTGCACTTTCTTTGGAGCCATGCTGGATTGAATAATACTGTACAGCCTACAAAAAAAACTTCACAGCAATTGTTCACAGGTCTGTCTGCAACCCCGATCTTGACTAGCGGAAGCCACGACCACGTGTCAGAGTGGGGAAGATGGCCGCGGTCATGTTCGCTACCCGATGCGGAGTTCGTGAACGGAAGCAAAATTTTGCCGAACTTCCTGTTCGTGAATCGAGGTTCCACTGTATTTGTATTTTGAATAAAAGACTCATGTGGTATTGTAGAATAAAATTCCTTGGATCTTTAATAAATACGGGAGAGTAGGGTAACTCTTCTAATCTGCTTGCACCAGACTATGGACAGTTGGAGAGTGCTCCTTCTGGAAGACCTAAAACAAACCTTGGAGAGCAGACTTAAAAGATTTCTGAATGAAGCTGAAACCGTGTAACACATACACTGTTTCCATACAGTGTTAATGGAAATCTGGATGAATGTGGCTAAAAATACAATCACATGTAATGTTATTCCTCTGTAGGCTGTTTTGGGATCATAAGCTCCCACATAATTTCTTTGCTCACACAGCAAAATACCTAACCCACCATAATGCTGTGCCCAGCATTTATTTTAGAAGTGTTCCTTCTGGTGGTAGCTAAGATGGTTGTTGGCTATGGTGAAGAACAGCAGGAACACGTCTCTGGTGTACCCATCATTCAGCCACAGGCCCAAGCTGTTGATGATGAGTTGCATGCATTTAATTACTCCCCCTACCAACTCCCTTCTCTCCAAAGCCAACAGGGCCAGGGTCCATCACAGCATCCTCTCTGCCTACTGCTTCTCCAGTCCCATTATGTCCACTAGGGATGTCCCGATACCGGTACTAGCATCAGTATCGGGACCAATACAGGGCATTTTGACAAGTACTTGTACATGTCAAAATGCCCCGATACATAGCCCGAAGCTTGCGCTATTTTTAAATATTTTTTTCCCTTACCTTCCGGCTGCTGTTCGGGAGAGCAGCGGCGAGTCAGCGCTAGTCTGGTGGGAGAGGCTCCACGCGGGGTCCTAATTTAGCTGGCCGGCAACCGGGCAGTCGCTGGCCAGCTAAATTAGGACCCCACCTGGAACTCCTCCCACCGGACCAGCGCTGACTCGCCGCTGCTCTCCCGCACAGCGCCGACTACGACCTCACCAGCGAGGCACATCGAGCAGTAAGTGAGGCAAGGGAGGTCCCTATTAAGAAGCTATTAATATTAGCAGAGGATAATTGTAAATCTATTGCTGCTGCGTATTGGGAATATGTACTGTATACATGTACTACATATAGAATACACTGCAGTAATATATTTACAATTATTCTCTGCTAATATGAATGGGTTAAATCATCCGTAGTACATAACATCTAGTTGTATTATGGATAATTTAACCCATTCATGTTAGCAGGGGAGAATTGTAATACTACTGCAGTGTATACAGTACATATTCCCAATACGCTGCAGCAATAGATTTACAATTATCCTCTGCTAATATTAATAGTGCATAACATGTAGTTGTACTATGGATCATTTAACCTATGGATCATTTAACCCATTCATGTTAGCCGAGGATAATTGTAAATCTATTGCTGCAGTGTACTTTATATGTAGTACATAGTACTTGTATGTTACACACGTCCAGTACACTGCAACAATAGATTTACAATTCTCCCCTGCTAATATGAATAGGTTAAAAGATCCATAGTACATAAAAGTACAATATATAGTTGTACTATGGATCACTTAACCCATTCATGTTAGCAGGGGAGAAATGTAATTCTATTGCTGCAGACTGCAGCAATAGAATAGGTTATATCATGATCCATAGTACACATACAGTACACAATTATATTGCTGCAGACTGTAGCAATAAAATAGGTTAAATCATAATCCATAGTACATATACAGTACACACATACACTGGACGTGTGTACTGTATATGTACTATGGATCATGATTTAACCTATTCATAGTAGGGAAGGTTAGTAGGGAAGAATTTTGAGCGCCTCCCACAAGCTGAGCACCGAGACGCGATGCAGCGATCCTGCCCAGCGCCGACTACAAGAGGCATCGCGTGAGGCAACAGGGATCAGAGTGAAACTGTGACTGAGGGAAGCTGGGACAGGGCTGGCTTTAAATCTATTGCTATAGTGTACTGGACGTGTGTAATGTATATGTAGTACATATATACAGCACACACCTCCACTACACTCCAGCAATAACTTACAATTCTCCCCTGCTAACATGAGAAACTTCAGAAGCAGGCACAGGTCAAGCAAGCCATACAGGAATTTCAATTGCTGTCAAGAGCTGAGCTTGAAGAGCAAGTAAGGGTAACAGGGTGGGTGAAAGGGGTATTCTCTGGATGAGAAGAGAATTTTAACTGTCTGCAGGGAACTACTGAGGTGCATGTATAGGAGAAAGGGTTTCAGGGTGATACTGTGTCTGCAATAATGTATCTACTGCAAACTACAAACACAAGGAATGTATTATGAATTACAGACATCGTACTCCAACTACAGACTGAGGAATAGCACCCAGGAATTACAAACAGCACAGAACATACGGACAACACCCAACCCTCCCACATATAAAAGAATTACCCTACTGAAGTTGCCTGCATGTCACTAAACTATGTGAATAATAATTTCTGGATGCCTTTCTTTAGTCTGTAGTTGGGATACAATGTCTGTAATTCATAATACATTCCTTGTGTTTGTAGGTTGCAGTAGATATATTGCATACACAGTCTCAGTATTATCCTGAAACCCTTTAACCTACACACTCACCTCAGTAGTTCCCTACAGACAGTTATGAAATTAGCTCAACCCCTTCTTATACAGAAGAATGTGAATTAACTTCCAATCTATTTGAGTTTCATTTCTCTCTTCTGCTGTCAGCGATGGCATCTGCTGATCTGAGACAGGAGCTGGACTGTTCCATCTGTCTGAACACTTATACGGATCCTGTAAACCTGAGATGTGGACACAACTTCTGTTGGGTCTGTATTGATCGTGTGTTGGATAAACAGGAGGGGTCTGGAGGTTACTCCTGTCCTGAGTGCAGAGAAGAGTTTCAGGATCGGCCTGTACTACAGGGGAACATAACACTGCGTAACATAACGGAGACTTTCCGGTCTACTCATCCGGATCAGAAGGAGGACACTGGAATCTTCTGTACTTACTGTATTCACTCTCCTGTACCTGCTGTTAAATCCTGTGTGATGTGTGAAGCTTCTCTGTGTAATGATCACCTGAGAGTCCACAGCAAGGCACCAGAACATGTCTTAATTGAACCCACCACTTCCTTGGAGAAGAGAAAATGTTCTGTGCATAGGAAGATTCTGGAATATTTCTGTCTTGTGGATGCCACTTGTATCTGTGTGTCCTGCAGGCTGGATGGAGAACACCAGGGACACAAGGTGGAGACTCTGGATGAGGCCTCTGAGAAGAAGAAAAAGAAACTGAGAACCGATCTTCAGAAACTGATCACTGAGAGAGAGGAGACTGAGAGAAGAGTCCGGAGTCTGCAGGAACCTAAGGGAAAAGTAGAAGAAAAATCAGCCGGTGTAACAGAGAGAGTCACTGCCCTGTTCAGAGACCTCAGGAGACATCTGGAAGACCTGGAGAAGAGAGTCCTGAGGGAGATCTCCAAACAGGAGGAGCAGCTCTCACATCAATTGTCTGACCTGATCCAGAAGCTGGAAATAAAGATTGCTGAGCTGTCCAGGAAGATGTATCACATTGAGGAGATGTGTAACATGACTGACCCACTGACTGTCTTACAGGAATCAGACACAGGGGACTTGTGTGATACTGAGGAGGGAGATGATGAGGACAGAGAGAGACATGATAAACTCCTCCATGATGGAAGGGATCTGGATTTGGCTGGGATCTCACACATGTTACAAACAGGATTATCTGATATGATGAAAGGGGTAAATGTCTGCCTTAATATACAGGAAGCGTCAGGTATAGTACTGGATGTAAACACAGCTCATAATGATCTACAGATATCAAATGACATGAAAACTGTATCCTGGTCAGATATTAGAAAGAATCGTCCAGAAACACCAGAGAGATTTCAGAAATACCTTCAGGTATTAGGCAACAGGAGATATTCCTTAGGTCAGCATTACTGGGAAGTGGATGTCAGTGGATCAGATTGGTGGGTAGTCGGGATGTGTTATCCCAGTATAGAGAGGAGAGGAAACCAGTCATGGATTGGAAATAACAACAAGTCCTGGGGTTTATACAGCCACACAAATCAGTGTTCAGTGTACCATAACAATAAAAAGATTCAGTTACCCAACAATATCTCCAGTAACAGAGTCAGGATCTATCTGGATTATGAGGCCGGACAGCTGTCCTTTTATGATCTGTGTGACCCGATCCGACACTTACACACCTTCACCACAACCTTCACTGAGCCCCTACATGCTGCGTTAGGGGTAGGGAAAGGTTCTATAAAGATATCTGGGGGGTCAGGTTGGGAAAAGTGATCATATCTCAAAGAATCAGCCCAGAGACCGGGAACACTACAGGTAGAAGAATATAACAGTTTGTTGTGTAGCTTATGGGAAATGGATTGAGTGGAAATACAATGAGGAGAATTTATCAAAACTGGAGCAGATGTGCATGACAACCAATCAGCTTCTCTTTTCAGTTTGTTCAGTGAGGATTGGAAAATGAAAAAGAGAAGCTGATTGGTTGCCGTGAACAGCTGCTCCAGTTTATGTCTGCTCCAGTTTTGATAAACTCCCCTCATTGTGTCCAGACACTTTTCAGCTGTTAATTCAATCAATATAAAGTATGGGGTGGTAAAAAATACAGCATATTTGTCCTTGAATCCCCATTGTACATTCTGTTTATTTTAGCTAAATACATTCCAATTGCATCAAAACAAATGGCTGGAAGGCTTACAGTTCAGTTTCCTTAGAATGCAGCCATTCCACACATCCTGAGTGGAAACACCTATCCCCTGTCAGCAAGCTGTAAAGCTGGACCTTTGCTCTCTGTGGGGATGCCGTAGTGTTGCTACAGAGGTCCACAATGCCCAATTGTTGAGTCAGAGACTGATTTAGTACTGGATTGGTTGATGTAATATCATATTATGGCCACTAGATGTAGGTAAAGGAGCATAGGAAATAAGTATTTATTTTGTATGCTCCTGATTGCTATCTATTGGCCATAATGTGATATTACATAGAAAAAAACATGAAAAAAAAAATGTCCTTGTACAGAACAAACTAAAGAACACTTTTGTTTTGGCATATATCCACACAGAACACACGTTCACAGATATTCGCAGGGTGAATGGCTCTGCAAATAAGCCTTTTAGTTAAACCGACTCATCATTAGTTAACTCCTCCCTTAGTTACATAGTCAGGTTGAAAAAAGACACAAGTCCATCGAGTTCAACCTATAGAGGTTCCCTTCTCTTCTCCTTTTAGTTATTAATGTTTTCCTTTTTTTTTTCCAACCATTCATATGTATGTTTAATTGTCACTCATTTTGTTAATTCACTTTTTGTTGCATCACATTTTATTCAAAACTGCACAAAAATCTTAATAAAACCCTTTATTTCATTTGTAAATAACTTTGTTGTTTACAAATGAAATACAGGGTTTTATTAAGTTGTTTTAATCCGAAATGTAATTTTAGTATCTTTATAAATTTGACAAATCATAAAAAAATTGCACTTTTGTCTACAGTAATGTTATTTGTTTCAAAACTTACACTGGTAACAAAAAAAATCTTGTTTTTTGTTTTGTCAAGTCTTTTTGTCTTTAAATTGCATAGCAATTAAATATTTTGCCATATTTGTTTATTTTATTTGTGTGTGTATTAGTATTGTTATTTAAGTTACAACAAAATGATTGCCCAATCAATAGGCTCATAGCAGAAATGTATAATTTGCTCTGCTCCTTAAAGTGATATAAAAAGAGCCAGAACTGAAGTGGTGACATAGTGTCAGACCTTTCAACCATTACAAGCTATAGGCACTGTACCCACATGACAGTTTGTTGTTTGGAACACGCGGCAATGGCCGAGCATTATATTGCCCATCAATTGCAGTGTTTGCTTTTGCCTAGCACTGGCACATAGTATAACTTTGCAGCTGGATATATTATCACCCAGCAGTGGTATTACTACATATATTGCAAGCAGATATGTGTCAGCTTGCAGGCATGAATTGAGATACACATACACACATACATACATGTGCACCTCTATTTACTTCACCTGTTGTCTTGTAACTGTATGGTTCTGGTTTCAATCCCATAGGCCTGTTATCTGAGTCACTGAAATACAAATGAGAACTTGCTTTCAATGGCTTTTTATTTATACCAGCCCTCTCTGGGACACTGAACTTTTTTTGATGACATGACGGCACGGAGGCTCCCTTCATAGAGCTGTGATCTTCTATCGGTCAGGTTCTGAGTTCAGGTCAGTTAGTTAGAACATAGCAAGACCACCTTTCTAGGGGGAGGAACAATGCTTTTGTCTATGGAAGGCAAAGTAAATCAAAAAGGCTCCAGTCATAACATCCATGGAGTATTTATTGCCAGCCAAAGAAGGAGCTTTATGAATCGGCATCCTCGCTCCATTGTCCCTGGCGACTTTTCTCAGGAGATAATTGTCTGTGTCTGTTCTGTACTGTTTGTTTTATATGAAACTTAATAAAAACAATTAAAAAAAAAAATGAATCGGCATCCTCTTCACCGGGGCTAAGGTAAAAAAAAGGACAAAATATCAGCAAAAAAGGGTACGGGAACATTATTTCTTTTTGAACAGAATAATCTCAGACCAGCCTGTAAATGTTCTATGAGGAAGTGATCAGTAACATAGATAGCAGAATGGGGTCCCGTACATGTAATTTATCTGGATTATACAAAGGCATTTGACACCGTGCCCCACAAATGTTTAATTTATAAACTTACATCCATTGTGCTGCAGGGAAGTATATGAACATGGATAGAAAGCTGACTTTAGGAACAGTTTCAGAGGGTAATGGTAAATGGTACAGCTTCTGAGAAGGCTTAGGTTTGGGAGGGTAAGCCCCAGGGTTCTGTGTTCGGGTAACGGCTGTTTAGTTATTTGTTATTGTTCTTATGCAGAGATATATCAATGGCACAGGATGTAGGAACATTACAGGAAGACCTGGATGAAATAGAGGGACGGGCAGAGACTTGGCGGATGAGGTTCAACCTTCAAAGATAAAATGTTGTGCATTTGGGTGCTAAAAACTTGCAGTTGGGATATTTATTAGGAGAGATCAATCTGGGCGAATAAGCGATAGAGAAAGATTTGGGTTCTAGTGGACCACAGATTTACCAACAACGTGCAATGTCAGGAGGCCACTGACAAAGCAAGATAAATATTCTAATGCATTGAAAATTGTATTTATTCGGGGGGGATAGAAGATCCTAAGTCATAGAAGGGATGTCCTAGCATTGGAAACGGTCCAGCAAATGGCAGCAAAATGAATGAGGGGTCTAGAGGGCCCCAGCAACAAGGAACAATTAAGTAATCTAAACGTACTTACCTAAGGCCCCGTTCACACTGAGCAGTTTATCGTGCATTTTTTGCCGTGAAATCGTGCATATTTCCGCGCGATATCGCTCTATGTAGCTTGTCCAATGCATTTCAATGGAGCTGAGAAGGCTATTTCCCGCGATTCTCGTACGAGAATCGTGCAGTGTATGGGCACCTTTAGAATAGAAAATGTAATGTGACACTAAACTCAGGAGTTAAAGCTTAAAAATGCATTCAAGTACCCGAACTATTAACAACAACGTATCTTATTTGTGTACAGCTCGGCTGTAGATCCTCCAATCATCTCTGAATTGGTGCTGACACTGTCCTTCCTTCTGGAGGGGGGCAACTTTTGTTCCCCATGGTCTCTGTGTGTTGTAAAGTAGTCACCGCTCCAAGCTCGCTCCTGTGATGGACTACAATCTCATTTTTAGTTTGCTCATTTGTACTGAAGTTATAGTCTATGACAGGAGCGAGCTTGGAGCGGTGAGCCGAGTAATACCCCCCAAAAAAATACATTTTTGTTACTAGTTAAGTTACTTGAATGCATTTTGAAGATTTAACTGCTGAGTTTATTGTCACTTTAATGTAACGCACACACATAGGTTGGACTGGATGGACCTGGATGTCTTTTCCCCAACTTTATAATATGTAATCTCTCTCTTACCAACTACAAACCTTATTTAACACATATTAAATTGTATAAAGGTAATAGGTACGACATTGACTGTGAAAAGCTACTAAAGGGGGGATATTCACTATTTAGCCGAAGGATACAGCTGTAGCTTCATCTCTCTTTGGCTGCCGGAGCCCTTCGGTTCGGTCGAACGGAAAGGACTGCTGTACGGGCTATTCACAAAAGCCTGTACAGCAGCCGAAGGCATGTGCGTTAGGCTCGATTGAGCCGAAGTGACAGCCGAAGCGGGGAGAACGGCCTGCTGAAGGCCGGCCGTTCGCCCCCCGTAAATGACAGCTGGGCGGAACCAGCCGTCCAGCTTGCTCCGTCCAGTTGTAATGACAGATCAGCTTCCCCATATGACCTGGGGACGCTGATCTGTCATTAAACAACAGCAACTGGCTGAGCCATCTGTGACGTCACTTAATTTGTTATTTATTGGCCGGGACCTGCTAGAAGACTCCAGCAGGTCCCGGCCAATAGGAAACAGTTGGGCGGAGCTAGCTTTCACTGCTAGCTCCGCCCAATTGTTTTTCTTTTGCTGGCATCTATGCCTGCGTTTAAAAAAAAAAAAATTCTCTTTAAACCAATTAAATTTTTTTTTTCAATTTTCCTACCTTTTAATACATTTCAACTTTTTTTTTTTTCTTTCTTTATGTCACTTATTTTCTATTGTGCTTGGTCACTCGGCGACATTCGGCTATTCACTTGCTGCCGTTCCCCTATGAGAATAGGGGCAAACAGCAGCAAGTGAGCTGCCGGAGCTTCCGCTCAGCCGATCCAGATTTTGGATTGGCTGAGTCGAACTCTTTCTGCACTTTGGCTCAGCCGAACATGCTGAGCATATTCAGCTGACTGAAATCAGCTATACAAGCCAGAAGTGAATAGCCGAACAGTTTACTAAGGGCAGATTACTAGCTATCCTTTTACATCCAGGATTTATGGCACATGTGACTAGGACATGTGACCATGCACATCATCTCCATGCCTTTCCCTGAGATCTCCTGAGATTACAGATGAGATTTCCCAGCAATGCTCTACTGATGACAAGGCGATCCCAGTGTGACAAACTGAAGTCATTTTGCCCTTTCACAGCAGGAAGAGAACGCTCTGCAAGTGTAAGTATTTCACAATCACCCGACATGTCTGTTATTATTAATCATCACACATAGAGGGATGCATGGGTAGAATTTGATTTATGAGTGTAAAGGTCCGCTTTCAATATTAACCACCTGAACGGCCGGACGGGAGTCTTGTAGGAGCGGGAAGATGCCTTATGACGTCCTGCCCATGCGCAGCGCACAGCGCGCACACGATTGGGGAAAATGTCAGCATGTAAACAGCCAGCGATGGCTGTTTACATTCAAGCGATCAGGCGTCTCTAGAGACACCTGATCGATTGCAGGAGCTGCGGGTGTGCGCCCCCCTCCCCCCCGTACATCCACCAGCCCCGCCGATCCAGGTCCCGAGATCCGCTGTGCCCGGTGCGGCTGGGACCGGCACAGCAATGTTCTCAGTGGAAATCAGTAGTACTCGATCCCCCTTTGATCTCTTCTCGGTCCCCGAATGCAGGAAGTGATGTATATTACATCACTTCCTGCATTCAGTGTCACTCTCCGGTACAGAACACCGGTGAGAAGCTGAAGCAGATCTCTGCTTCATCTGTTTCTCTGGGGGTCCCTAGGTGACATTAGGGGTCTTGGAGACCCCTGATGTCTCCATAAAGAGGGCCGGTTATGTGAATTGGCTATCACATAGGGGGCTTCTTAGTCCCCTATGTAATAGCAATAAAGTTGTGTAAAAAAAAAAGTTTAATACAAATTAAAGCATAAAAAAAATTGTCAGAAATAAAAAAAAATGTAAAATAACACTAGAAAAAGATGGTAACCTCATACATTTATAACCAGTCTTTGTAGCAGGGTAGGCTACCTCCTGGTACACCTGCATTCAATCTATCAACTGCATCAATTTGCTCCCATTTGGAGACTTATATAAATAGAGTTAGGACCACACTTTGCAGAGGTGCCTTGACGGTGGCAGTGTGGCTTCTACATATTTTTGGCCAAAGGTTTGTGCAACTAAAACCTCTGCTTTCATCATATACTGTTAGACGGGGTAATTTGTTTTGTGGCAGGCCAGCTGGCAGGTGTGCTGGGGATTTTTTTTTTGTTTTGTAATTTAAAATAACACAACTTTTTTTAAAGCCCCCCCCCCCCATACACATGCAAAAATGCGTCGGGTATTCTAGGGCCAGTAATCACTGTTAGCACTAGACTGATGAGCCTTAAAAGCTTTTAAAGCATCATCTATGCTCAATTTTGAGTGTGGTCATTTTCTGCGATTTCGCGTGCGCGCACAATTTTAAAGCTTGACATGTTTGGTGTCTAATTACCCAACGTGACCCCGTCTTTTATATTTTACCAAAAAATTGGGGTGATAATAAATGTTTCATAACATTTCATAGGGAAACAGGTTTTTTTTTAAACAAAATGTAGGGTACTTTTTTTGTTATATAGTAAAAAATAAAAAACCCCAGTGGGGATTAAATATGACCAAAAGAAAGCTCTATGTGTCCCCAGAAAATGGTATCAAATTCGTTTCAGTACAGCGCTGCATGATGGAATAAATGTCAATGAAAGAACTTCCGCGCTGAATACTGAAAAATGGCCGGGACAGGAAGGGGGAGAAACACTCCGGTCTTCAAGGGGTTAAAGTGATACATTCAGTTTTATCTTGCAGTGTCATGTTAAATAGGAGAAGTGAAAACCACCTTTATAGGAAAGGAAACCACCCCATTAAACTTCATTCCTAAATTCAGAATATAGACATAATATGCACTAGACATGGGCACAGCATAAAAAGTAGTTTTGTACAAAATGAATGAAAAGGGAGAAACATTTTCATTTGTTTCGTTTGATGAAACTAATAATTACGCTGTTTAGGATTCTGAGGCAACGAAGCTCCGAATCCAAAAGTGCACATTTACAAAAAAAATGCATCTTGGAGGCGGGAAGCATGACGTCACATGACGCTAGGTTCGTTGCCTCGGGAGACATCATACATATGTAGAGAAAATAAGGGGGGGGGGGAAAAAAAATCATACGCCAGTGAAACGTAAAAACGCGCAAAAAAACCGAGCTGAAAAAATACGCTCAGGTGTGAACCCAGCTTAAGGATATCACACTAAGAAATACCTTTTTGTTGAACATTTGCACTTTATATATTGCTGACATATCCTCTTAACCACCTCAGGGCCGGCCGTTGTAAAAAAACGGGCGGCCGAGAGGTCTAGATCTGAGCGGGCGTCTTTAGATGTCCGCTCAGCCACGCCCCCACCCATACACACATGCAAACATGCGTCAGGTGCACATACCTGCAAAAACGATGATTGCGCCCATTATGCCGCGCGTTACATATCGCCGCGAACGTCGCAGTGAGAGCAATAATTCAAGGCTATCAATCACTGATAACACTAAACTGATGAGCTGTAAAAGCTTTTAAAGCATCGCCTGTGGTCAATTTTGGGTATTGTAGTTTTTTTGCGATTTCGCGGGTGCTCGCAATTTTTAAGCTTGACATGTTTGGTGTCTATTTACCCGACGTGACCCCGACTTTTATATTTTACCAAAAAATTGGGTAATAATTGTTTCCTAACATAATGTAAAACTTTTTCCCCAAAAATTTTTAGTAAATTTTCTGAAATATAGAAAAAAAATTAAAACCCGCAATGGTGAATAAATACCACCAAAAGAAAGCTCTATCTGTCCCCAAAAAATGGTATAAAATTAATTTCAGTACAGTGTTGCATGACAGAATAAATGTCAGTCAAAGTACCGCAGCGCATACCCAGAGCAACAGGAATGCACTAGCAGGAAGAAGGTCAGACAGTGCTGAGTGGTTTATATATAGTGAGTGGAGTGACATCATCACTCAGAGACAGGAAACTCCCATCTGGCTCTCTCAGATGATGCTCTCCTGTCTGGCCATAAGAGGGAGCCTGGGAGTAGTGAGCAACGTTACACAGTCTGCTCCAGCAAAGAAGGAAACAGGTGGGGAAAATGGCAGCCAAGCCAGAATGCTGCAAACCAGTAAAGTCATGGTGGAACCCTGACAATGATGTATATACAGGAAGGGGAGAAGGGCGACTAAACTGATAAGAGGCATGAAGGAGCTCAGCTGTGAGGAAAGATTAGCTGACCTGAATGTGTTCTCTCTGGAGACGAGGCGATTAACCTCCCTGGCGGTATGATTTTTTATTTTTTTTCATGTCATTTTTCGGTATTTTTTTTCCCGAATTTTTTTCGTCTGTTGAATTTTTCGTTTTTTTTCTAAATATCCCGCCAGTTCCGCCCCCCTGCGACGCGTACGTTCGCAAGGGACGGAACCCGGAAGATGGAAGCCGGCATCGGCCACAGAACACAGAGCGGCTCGAGGGACAAGGTAATTAAATGCAATGCGGCTTTCCCGAGTGTAGCTCGGGGTTACAGCTTATGGTATGGAAAAGTAACCCCCGAGCTACACTCGGGAATACCGCCAGGGAGGTTAAGGGGGGACATGATCATCATGTATAAATACATGAATGTTCCATATAGTGAGCTCGGTGGCAAATTATTCACTTTAAGGTCACTGCAAAGGACAAGGGGGCACTCTTTGCGTCTGGAGGAAGAGAGGTTTAACCTTTGCATATGGAAAGGATTCTTCACAGTTAGAGCTTTGAAAATGTGGAATAGACTCCCTCAGGAGCTAGTTCTAGCAAGCTCAGTTAAAAAAAAAAATCTGGATGTATTCCTAAATGTGCAGAATATTACTGGATATTGAGTTCTTATAGGTATATTAACCACTTGAAGTCCGCGGTGTTACACCCTCTTCCTGTCCCGGCCATTTTTTAGTATTCAGCGCTGTGGTACTTTGACTGACGTTTATTCCATCATACAACGATGTACTGAAATACATTTTATACCATTTTTTGGGGACAGATGGAGCTTTCTTTTGTTGGTATTTAATCACCACCACACGTTTATTTTTTACTATATAACAAAAAGGTACCTTACGTTTTGAAAAAAAAACCCTGTTTCCCTATAAAATATAATAAAACATTTAATATCACCCCAATTTTTTGTCACGTCGGGTAAATAGACACCAAACATGTCAAGTCTTAAAATTGCGCTCGCCGGAAAAAAATCGCAAAAAACTACCACACCCAAAATTGGCCATAGGCAACGCTTTTACTGCTCATCAGTTTAGTATTATCAGTGATGGCCCTAAAATTATTGCACACACTGACATGTTCACGGCGATATGTAACGTGCAGCACAATAGGCGCAATAGTCGTTTTCACACATAGGCGCACCTGATGCATGTTTGCGTGTGTATGTGGGGGGCGGGGGACCTAAAATAAAATTAAGTGGAATTTATTTATTTTTTGCTTTAATTTTTTTTATTACTTTTTTTTTTACACTTAACTTTATTGCGATCACAAGGGGGATAAGAAGCCCCTATGCAATAGCCAATTTACATGACAGGTACTCTTTATGGAGACATCCGGGGTCTCCAAGACCCCTAATGTCACCTGGGGACCCCCAGAGAAGCTGATGAAGCACAGACCTTCTTCACCACCTTCTACCCAGCTTCTGTAGCTGGCAATGACAGCTGAATGCGGAAGTGATGTAATATACATCACTTCCAGATAGTCACGGAGCAAAAGACAGGAAGAAATAGGCGGAGGGACTACATGACTGGGTGGACATGGGAACAAGAATGGGAGGGGTTCTAGGTCAAGGTTTTCTTTAAACTAAAGAGGTCACTTACCTGATTGGTCGAGTCATAGATGGGACAGGAGGGGCTTCGTAGTGATCCGAGAGGGCGGAGAATTTTCCGGGTCAGTTGGGATCCAGCACACGGCAAACGAACTTCACTTCCCTTCACGGTGTTACAGATTCTGTGAAGAAAATGGCAGATTTAGGTGATTTAATGGCACAACTCGCAGCTGCTGCGGCTGAACATGGATCAGACTGGCTGCAGGTTTCCAGCATCCTGCAAGGTGTGCAGCAGCTTCCTGCAGAACGGCCCCCACGTGCGAGGAGGTCCAGCCCTCCTGCGCGCTTCTCCCCTGAGGCCGGATCCAGTTCTGGCGCTCAGCGCCGCTTTAGGAGCCCCTCCAGGGACCCTCCAGGTCCACCGCCCAAGCGTGCACCTGCGCTGAGAGGCAGTGGGTCTGGGAGGAATCCTCCCCATCGGCGGAGCCCCAGGGCGAGGGTGGCGTCCAGGCATCATGTTGCCTCTCCCTCTCCCACTTCACCTGTTCAGGAGCTCCCGGCCGCCTCATCTGGCGAGGCTCCGGTCAGTGAGGTGGCTCGGCGTGGGAACAGATCCGCTGCGGGTGCCGGCCAGGCCTTTGATGCGGCCAGCGGCCCCTCCCCCTTCTCCTCCAGCACTCGGCGAGGGCTGTCTGCCACAGTGCCTGACCTTGCAGCTGCAGTTCTGAGCAGGCGCCGCACGGGGCAGCCTACTACGTCAGGCAGGTCCTCTGGCCCCAGAAGACTTCGCTCCGTGATCGTCGGCCGGGACGGCGGATGCTGGGTGTTCTGCGCTTGGGCAGCCAGAAGTTCGGCAGATGGTCGTTCCCCAGCGCGAAGATGTGAGATCTGAAGGTGAGGTGTCGGCCTCAGAAGACGAGCATCTGGCCAGACGGACACCGCAGGCTGCTGGAGCAACGGCTGATGGGGAGGCCCTAGACAGCCAGGTAAGACCTTTTAATCCTTCTATTTCCGTTCCAACTGTTGTGGGGGATTTTGTGCACAGTGTTAGAAGGGGGACACTAGCAGAGGTGGGGACTGACCCTCAGGTTAGCGCAGGTCAGGCTGGCTCAGGTTTAAGGGGGACAGTGTCGGGCACCCCTGAGTCTGGGGAGGTAAGGGGCCTTTTGTTAGGGCTGCATGCTCTTTTAGGTCAGCTCTCTGGGGGCCCCACGGCGGTGGCGCCCGTGGAGGTCTGGTTGCCGAGGGCGTCCACATCTGCGGTGAGTTCCTCTGCTGCAGTCGGCGAGCTCAGGACGGGAGCTGGCGTTGGGACACAGGCTGGACAGACAAGGCCTGAGGTAAGTATGCCTGGGTCACTGGAGGGATACATACAGGTGAGTCACGCAGCTGCAGGAAAAAGTGGGGATGGCATTTGTCTCGTTGATGCGGCGCAAGGTGAAGTTTGTGTGTGTTTCGAGGGACCTTTAGGGTCACATTTGAAGGGGGAAGTTCAGGAAAAAATCTGGAAGGGTGAGTATGTGGAGATTTTTACTCTTCTTCCATTGGAAAAGTTCAATTTGGACAGTCAAACCGGAGGAGAGTAAAATAGAAGGCGAAGAGAAGCGGCGCTACCGCCTCATTCCTCGCACTTTTGCTAATTGGCTGCAGGCGTTTGCGATTTTAGCTAGCGTAATAGGGGAAAAGACGCCTGAACATTGTAGGGCTCTTTTTTGCTATATGGATGCGATTGGTGTGTACGGGGGTGGCGGGGGTGGCTCTGCTATGACGAACAATTTCGTCAGTGGATGGCGATTTGCCCGTCCAGGCACGAATGTTACGGATGTGGGGGGAGCCACGCCTTCTCAAAATGTTTCAAACAAGCTAAGGGTCGTGCCAGCGATGCTGTGGGAAAAAGGGAGGACTCCGGTGATGGTAGGAAGGATGTTGCCTTTCCTAAGTAGGTATCCGGATAGGGCGGCGGCCCGCCTACTTGAGAGGGGTTTTTTGTCTGGTTTTAGGATACCCTGTTCTTTGTCTGCCCCCCCAGTTCCTGCTAATTTGAAGTCAGCTTTGCAACACCCATCTGTTATGTCGGACAGGCTTTTTAAGAGGTGCGCTTGGGACGCATGGGGGCTCCTTTTTCGGCTCCTCCCCTGGAAGACCTTGTGGTTTCGCCTTTGGGGGTGGTACCGAAAAAGGAACCCAACAAGTTTCGATTGATACATCATTTGTCGTACCCCAGAGGCGGTTCGGTTAATGATGCTATTAATCCGACGGTGAGTGCGGTGTCTTACACGTCTTTTGATGCAGCCATCTCTTGGGTTCGACGGTGTGGTCGGGGGGCTTTGCTAGCGAAAAGGGACATCGAGTCCGCCTTTCGGTTGTTATCGGTCCACCCGGATAGTTTTTCGTTACTTGGCTGCATGTGGCAGGGATCTTATTTCGTGGACCGGTGCTTGCCGATGGGTTGCTCGATTACCTGTGCCTTGTTTGAGACGTTTAGTTCCTTCTTGGAATAGGTGATCAGAGATGTTTCTGGTATCAACTCAATCATTCATTATTTAGATGATTTCCTTTGCATAGGCCCTCCTGACTCTTAACGTGTGTGGGGTGTTACTAGCGACATTGCAACATGTGGTGTCACGCTTTGGAGTCCCCCTGGCGCAAGACAAAACTTAAGGTCCCGTCACAGAGATTAGTTTTTTGGGTGTCGTGATCAATTCCCTAGAGATGGAATGTCGCCTCCCGGACGACAAATTGTTCACCCTTCAGGCGGAGATCCGAGAGACTATTGGTAAACGAAAAATTAAATTGCGGCTGTTGCAATTCCTGCTGGGTAAACTAAATTTCGCTTGTCGGATTATGCCTATGGGGAGGGTTTTTTTGTCGTCGGTTAGCTGCGGCTACTGCCGGGGGCCGGGCGCCGTTGCATTTTGTTCGGTTGACGCAGGAACATTGCGCTGATTTGCGGGTCTGGCATATGTTCTTGGAATCGTTCAATGGATGGTCCTTGTGGATGCGGCCGGGTCCACCGGGTATGGGGCGTATTTTCAAGGTCATTGGAGTGCGGAACCATGGCCTGTGAAGTGGGCGGGCGAAGGATTTTTGAAGAATTTAGTTCTGCTGGAGTTATTTCCAGTGGTGCTAGCGGTTGACATCTGGGGGCCTTTAAGCGGGAGACAAAAGGGTGCAATTTAACTGCGACAATATGGGGGTAGTGCAGGCTATCAATACGGTTTCCGCTTCCTCGCCGCCGGTGGTGCATTTGTTCCGTAACCTGGTTTTGCGCTGCTTACAACTTAATACGTTTATCTATGCAGTCCACTTGACGCGGGTTCATAACACTCTAGCAGATGCCTTATAGCGTTTCCAGTGGGACAGGTTCCGTGCGTTGGCACCGGGAGCGGAGCAACATGGGGTTCCTTGTCCGCGGCACCTGTGGAGGCTTCCTTTGGAGTAATTGGGGAACTGTTCAAGCAGTCGGTGAGCCCGGCAACGTGGTCTGCATATGTAAAGGTATGGCGAGAGTGGTTTCTGTTACTTCAGGAAGTCGGCGCCATTGATCTGGGGAAGGTAGGTGCCGAATTGGTTCTGTATTTTATTGCTAGCAACAGTTTGCAAGGTGTGTCTGCAGCTTCCGTCAGCAATAAGCTCTCGGCTTTGGCGTTTCTGTTCAAGCTACAAGGTTTTCAAGATTTCACCAAAGATTTTGTGGTGAGGCAAGTAATAAAAGGATTTTGTAAGGGACAGTGTCATACTGATTCGCGTAGGCCGGTTACTTTTGAGATTTTGGAGAAAATCGTAAGTTATCTTCCGCGGTGCTGCTTTTCTGACTTTGAGACTGTGCTTTTTCGTGTGGCCTTCTTGTTGGCCTTTTTTGGGGCTTTTAGGATTGGGGAATTGGTTAGTTCCTCAGGGGGGGTATCTTGTCCCATGACGTTGTTCTGTCGCATGATTCCGTTTGCATTCTGATCCGGCGCTCTAAGACCGATCAGATGGGTAGAGGTGCATGGGTGGAGCTTTATCGGGTGAGCGGTTCCCCGTTGTGTCCGGTTCATGCGGTAGAAGACTTTTTGGTGGTCCGCCCAGCACAGCCAGGCTCATTCTTAATTCATGTCAACGGTTCTGCTTTATCCCGTTTTCAATTTACTTCGGTCTTTCACTCGTGTCTGGCTGGGGTTGGCTTGGACGCTAGACACTTTTCCTCCCACTCTTTCAGAATTGGGGCTGCTACGGAGGCGGCAAGATGGGGTTTGGGCGAGCCCGCCCTCAAACGCATAGGTAGATGGGAGTCTGACCGTTATCGCCTGTGCGTCCGTCCTCAATTTGTTTAAGCTATATTGTTGTGGCTTTTGTCGGCATTTTGTTTGTTATTATTTTCAGGTGGTGGGCCGTGCCTTGTCTGAATCCTGGGACATTCCTATGTGTTCTGGGGGCCAGGCGGGCTGACGTTCGTCCTGATGGGAGACAACTTGGAGTTCCAAGGAACGTGGCCGACGTGCGATGGATTGGTAGGCCGGGCATGCTGTGGAGCAGGGTGGTCCCGGAAGTGCATAGTGTCGCACGGTTAGATAGGGCTCCTGACATTTTACTCCTGCACGTTGGTGGGAATGACCTGGCTTTACGACCTATGAGGGAGCTTATACGTGATGTAAAGTTCGACTTTTTGCGGCTTCGTTCAGCGTTTCCTGACACGTTGGTGTGGTCGGAGATTGTAGCTCGCGCATCCTGGTGTTTGGCCAGGTCGGTGGAACGGCTGAACAAGGCAATGATAAAGGTAAACAAAGAGGTGGGTCAATTTTTTGTGAGGAACAGTGGGCTGGTCATCCGGCATAGGGAGTTAGAAGTGGATACTCGCCAGTTGTTTCAGGACTTCCCCAGAGAAAACCTATGGAGAGGGCTCATTGTTTTATGGATCTGACTAGTTGTCCATTTGGGGATATTCAACCTATAATCAAAATCAAAGTGATGAGGGTGATGACTTCTCCCCTCCATTTACCTTGTCACAGATTGCGTCGTTGGTGTGTTTTTTGTGTGGCTCCCCAGAAGGCTGCCGCAAGGTCCCCAGTAAGCGCCTGACCTAAAACACCCAAGTCAATTTGAAAAATTTGCTGGTATCGGTTTTACTATTGGGACAGATGTGCGGGGGTCAGCGGTGCGTGTGACGCAGGGTGCGGAGGTCAACATTGCACGTGACGTAGGGGTGTGGAGGTCAGCAGTGCGTGTGACGCAGGGTGTGGACATCAGTGGTGCGTGTGACGCAGAGTGCAGAGGTCAGTGGTGCGTTTGACGCAGAGTGCAGATGCCAGCAGTGTAACACAGATAGAAAAGGGACTTACAGTGCTGATGTGAAATTCATGTGCTCTGTCTTCGCGTCCTTCTTCCTCTCCGGGTGGTGGGAGCAGCCTTGATTTGCTCCCCTCAGGCTATGCTGAAAAACAAAGGCAGGCAATGACAGTGCTGCACTCTCCCTCCCAGCCAGTAGCATGAGGTGAGCGGAGAATTGAGGAAGATACAGGTGGCTACCGACTGCCGAGGAGCCCGTACAGTGAAGCGGGCAGGTAGCCTAATGTATTTCCTCATCTACAGAGCAGGGCTGTCAAAGAAGATCGCCGCTGTATTAGCGGTGGCTGTGGCCGTTTTTTAAAGGGAAATCAGCGGGGGGGGGAGGGCAAGGAATAACCTAGGGGGGCAATTGCCCCCCCCCCCGAAGCGACACCTATGCTCTTTGCTGTGGGTTGCTCCTACTGGCTTTGTCATTACTCAATAGGCAGTTTAACTTTCTCAAGAAATAATTGAGTTGTAAGATTTGCATTGCAACTTTTTTTGTCATTTTTTTATGTTGTATTTTTGCTTTGCATTTCCTGAGATGTGTTATGATACTCTTTACCATTCATGTTGTTTTGTACTAATTTAATTTCTAACAAAAACGAATAAACTGTCTGTAAAAGAAATAGTGTGGTCACCAACCTCCCCCTAACCTTTAATTTGTGAGTGAAGGATCAGCAGCAGACCAATAAGGTAATCTCTCTTCCCTCTCTTTCTATTATGATTTGTCTTATCAGCACATTTACATGCAGCAGATCCTTATTGGTTCCTAGTACTCACTCCTTCTCCCAGTTTGAGGGCTGCTGTAACCGGGAATTGCAAAATGTTTCGATGAAGATTTAGCTATTGCATTCAGAAACACACTTCATGTGCTTGTATGTGTGTGGTTTCAATAGCTGCAATGAGTTCCACTTTAAAGAGACACTGCAACATTTCCATTAAAATGACGGTGTATGCAGGTAGCCCACCCCCTCAGGCAATTATAGTTCCTAACACTTGATCCCACATTCCAGCAGAGCCCTGGCTAACAGAGCTGGGATTTGGGATATGAGGAAGGATCTTACCCATGTGACAGTACATTGACCTGAGAAGCCAATCACCAGGGCTGAAAAATATCACATGGCGGGGCCAGCGACATCTTCCTGTCTAAACACCAGGTGACACCGGAGCTTAGGCAGACCAGAATGCTGCTGAGGGAGGAGCAAATGAGCGTGGCTTGGTAAGTACAAAATCCTGGGGTGAGGTTGATCTGGGTTGGTTGTCTAGTCACATTGATTTAAAATATTCTGATATTAGTGTAGCGCTCACCCCCGAAGGAGCTGATGAATGATCGGATCTTCCATAGCCTGTCTAGGGATTATTAAAACACATGGCTGCCCCAATAGCACTTACCACCTCTAGTGGTTACCGACAGATTGAAGTCCAGACAATAACTCCAAGATGATTCTCTTTTATTTCTGAACTCCAGGGAGAGAGGGAAGAGGGTCAGGCACATCCAGGATGAAGGTAGACTCCTTGTACTTGAAACAGAGCAAAGTAACTGCTGCCACCACAGACTTGGACCTTTAAGACATACCGGCAATCTGTGTGGAGAACTTCTGGCAAGCAGTACTGTCAAGGGTCTTGTTCAGGTTGAACTTCAGACATGAGTGGCTGACCACTGGGCCCCCAGCTCAGGCCTAGTCCATTCTGTCTCATTAGCAGCAGACATCCTGCCCCCAGGCCAGGAGGGCCCCGGGGAAGGGAAGAGACTGTTGCATCAGCCACACTCACCATTTATATCCTCTCCCAGCATGCATCACTGCTACTGTACTACAGTGATTGGCTGGGAGACATAAATGCACATAGCAATCCTCATTGGCTGTTCTGCTTTGTGTGGTACCACACCCAGCAGCAGGCAGACACAGCTTCACAGATTGTTCTGTCATTGAACTGAACATAGAATACATATATGATCTAGCACTCCTTTTTAGCAAGGTTCTACATTAGTAAATAATACATAGCTTTAAATTGCAACCATGTGTGCGTGTATATCATTATTAATGATCTGATTTGATGCCATGAAAATAGGGAAATAGTGCACAATAGAAAGCAGAAGAGAGAAGAATAACAGAGAAAAAAGGAAAAAGAACCGTAAAATATACTGGCTGTCCATCCGCAGAGTTACACCAACCACAATGAGGGGAATTTATCAAAACTGGAGCAGACAAAATCTGGAGCAGCTGTGCACTGCAACCAATCAGCTTCTGTCTTTTATTTTCAAATCTTCACTGAACAAACTGAAGAGAGAAGCTGATTGGTTGGCACGGGCAACTGCTCCAGATTTGGTAAATTCCCCTCAATGTATTTTATACCCTATTCACCCTATTATTCAGATAGTTTATAAGCAACTTCAATAAGGTATTTCATGTGTGGCAGGGTTGGGGTGTCTGTAAATTCTGTGCTGTTTGTATTCCCGGGTCTCTTTTTTCAGTCTGCAGTAGGATGTTTGTAACTCATAATACAATCCTTGTGTTTGTAGTTTGCAGTAGATAAAAGCTGAGAGATTAGCTCACCCCTCCCTATACAGAATAATGTAAATTGTTCTCTGTTCTCTTTCAGTTTAATTTCTCTCGTCTGCTGTCAGCGATGGCGTCTGCTGATCTGAGACGGGAGCTGAACTGTTCCATCTGTCTGTGTACTTATACGGATCCTGTAATGCTAAGATGTGGACACAACTACTGCCGGGTCTGTATTGATCGTGTGTTTGATACACAGGAGAAATCTGGAGGCTATTCCTGTCCTGAGTGCAGAGAAGAGTTTCAGGATCGGCCTGTACTGCAGAGGAACATAACACTGCGAAACATAGCGGAGACTTTCCGATCTACTCATCCAGATCTGGAGAAGACAACTGGAATCTTCTGTACTTACTGTATTCACTCTCCTGTACCTGCTGTTAAATCCTGTCTGCATTGTGAAGCTTCTCTGTGTGATGATCACCTGAGAGTCCACAGCAAATCACCAGACCACGTCTTAACTGAACCCACCACTTCCATGGAGAAGAGAAAATGCTCCGTCCATAGAGAACTACTTAAATATTACTGCATTGCAGATGCTGCCTGTATCTGTATGTCCTGCAGTTTGGCCGGACAACACCAGGGACACAAGGTGGAGACTCTGGATGAGGCCTCTGAGAAGAAGAGACAGAAACTGAGAACTGGTCTTCAGAAACTGATCACAGAGAGAGAGGAGACTGAGAGAAGAGTCCAGAGTCTGCAGGAACGCAGGAGAAAAGTACAAGAAAAATCAGCCGGTGTAACAGAGAGAGTCACTGCCCTGTTCAGAGACCTCAGGAGACATCTGGAAGACCTGGAGAAGAGAGTCCTGAGGGAGATCTCCAGGCAGGAAGAGCGGCTCTCACATCCATTGTCTGACCTGATCCAGAAGCTGGAAATAAAGAAGGCCGAGCTGTCCAGGAAGATGGATCACATTGAGGAGATGTGTAACATGACTGACCCACTGACTGTCTTACAGGAATCAGACACAGGGGACTTGTGTGATACTGAGGAGGGAGATGATGACGGAGAGAGACATGATAAACTCCTCTATGATGGGGGGGATCTGGATGTGGCTGATGTAATATACAGGGGTACGGGTACTCCTAGAATGAGATCCTAATAGGTTGGACTTGATGGACTAATGTCTTTATTCAACCTCAAATACTATGTACTATGTAACTATGTAATCAGCGGGGGAACATTAGCTATGATGATTGGAGAGCTCTAGCTCTGATTTAAAAAGGAGCGTGTTGGATCTCTGCAGAGAGACCACTTACCCACAGAGTGCAAGAGTCCCGCTCTGCAGGTGCTGGCGGGGCACGGGCTTTCTACTCTACTCGGCTTTAGAAAGCAAACAAAATGTAAGACATGGAAAAAAATGTGATTTTATGTAAAATATATATATATATTTCTAGCCTTTGAAATGGTTTGTTGCAGCAGGCAACATGGTTGAATCCGGGTTTTGCTCAGCACCTTCACAGTGACATCTCCTTATATAAAGACTGAGAACAGGAATATGTGGATTGTGTTTAGTCCCAGTAACATACAATGCACAAGCCAGGGTTGTAGGGATGTCCCGATACTGATGCTAGCATCGGAATCGGGCCCGATTACAGGGCATTTTGACAAGTACTTGTCAAAATGCCCCGATGCCTAGCGACGAAGCTTGCGCTAGGTTTTTTTTTTGTTTTTGTAAAAGTATCGGTAATTGGTATCGGCAAGTACATGAGAGGATGTACTTGTACTTGGGCCTGAAAAAGTGGCATCGGGACATCCCTACAGGGTTGTAATCCTTTAACCCTTTATTAGGACAGGCGGTGTTCAAATCTACTTTAAAAATGATAATGAAATGAGCCAGCACAGTACAGATGGGATTTACACAAACCCTTACTAGCCGCTCTTAACATTACAAAGGGGAAGCAAGTAGAAGTTTTCAAGAAGCCAAGAATCCCAAGTAAAGGCAATCTTCCTCTGCGGCTTTGGTCTAATTTAGTTGGTAATTAAGAATTGTAGGCTGTATTGACCTTCATATTGCTGGAGCATTGACAGGGTCATCAAGAACCGGGGGCCGTGGGGCTACAATGTACAGGAAATGTCAAACCTAAAATATTCATATGGTTTTGTGAGATGTAATTATCCAATTAATAATGTTTCTCAGTATACTGGATATGAAAAAAGTGCATATAATTAATATTGCAGTTAAATAAATGTCTCCTTTTTTAAATGAAACATTTTTAAATTTAACCCCGAATCATCCTTTAAAAGCGGACCTTTGGCTAAAAATCACATCAGTATGGAGCTCTGCATGCTGATATGAAATCATCTCACATTCATTAGTTAAACAAACATTTTTATTTTACCTACAATTATTATTTTTCAGCTTCCTGGTCCTCTTTGGCAAAAGTGATGTAATGTGCCCGAGCGTTGCATCCTGGGAAGGTGATATCCGCAAAGCATTGCTTGGAAATCTCATCTGTAATCTCACAAGGTCTCAGGGAAAGGCATTTTCCTCCCCTGAGATGATGTGCGTGGTCACATGTCCTAGTCACATGTGCCAGAGTTCCAGGAAGTAAAGGGAGATGGAATAATCTGACCCTTAATAAAAATGGCCGCTGTGAGAAGAAAGGGGAGGAAGTATCTGTTTATAGATTGCCATTATAAAACATTTCTATAGGTGCCTTTGTTGTTATTTTGAAGATATGGTTAAAGGAGAACTATGGGGGTCAGTGTTTTTCCCCATAGTTCTCCTTAGGGTAACGGGAGGACACAAACTAGCGTCCTCCCGTTACCCTAAGCTCAGTATATACTGAGACGCCGCAGCCGGAGCGGATCCCGACGTAGATGACGAGATCCGCCCAGCTGCGTGAGTGACAGCTGGCTCTGCCTATCTAGAGGCAGAGCCAGCTGTACCCGCCCCCTCCCCCGTCCATTCCGCCAGTCAGCGCTGGCAGATCGGAGCGGGGAGAGGGGAATGCAGCCCCTCCCCCTGTCACGGCAGAGAGCGGTGACAGGATCGAGAGGCGAGCGAACCCGATCTACTGAGCCGACCTGTGACAGTCTCATTGTCACAGGTCGTCTAGAACTATGAGGCGAGTGAAAAGCACTCACCTCATAGTTCTCTTTTTAAAGTTCTTCTTCAACTCCTCCCTTCTCTCCTCCTTTTGGTTATTAATTTTTTTCTTTTAACCTTTCATATGTTGCATTTTGTTACTTCACTTTTTGTTGTGTCATATTTGATTAAAAATTGCACAAAAATATTAATAAATCCCTTTACTTCATTTATGAGTAACTTCACTTTGTTTTTTGTTTTTTTACCCGAAATGCAAATTTGTGTCTCTTAAATGAGACAACTCATGGAACAAAATTTGCACATTTGTCTACGGTTACATTACTTGTTTTAAAAAAATAATTTTTTCTTTGTTTGGTCACATCTGTTTGTGTTAGAATGCCAGGGCCGTAGATAAAAAAAATGTCCCTGGTTGGATTCAGCTTCCTCAAATTATAAGACTTTATGTAGCAGACACACCAAGGTTTGAAAATATATACCAACCATATCATTCCTAAACCAATACTTTACCCTGAGCAATACCGATTTTGTTTGACACCATATGGATAAAAACCATGTTTTAAAAAGTCTTATAAATGGTACCTACCAATTCACACAAACCGCTTAGTATACACTGTAAGAAAGTCACTGGTCTTTAATCAGTATGGGCAGGGCAGCCATCAGAAATTTTTGGGACCCACCTGAGTGGCCCTGCAGAGCCCACCATAGATGCTGCACAGCCCATCTGAGACTGTCTATAGTGTGCTCTGAGGGGGTCTCAGGTGGGCTGGTAAAGGCTGCATCCCTCCCCTCCCTCCTTTCCTTCCTAGCTCCTCTTACCTGCACACATGGCCTCGTCTGCCGCCGGACCGGCCAGAAGTGACGTCACTAACATGACGCCACTTCCGGCCAGTCAGATATCAGACGAGCAGCGTCGCTGATGGGGCCCTAGCTTGTCTCAAAGCCGCTGGAGCGGCAATGCTGGGGCCCTGCGCTGCTAGGGCCAGGCCTCTGCCTCCTCGCCCTTCACCGTCGGCCGATAGTCATGTAAGGGACCTGGGCGGGCCCCCCAGGCTGCCCGGGCCCCTTACATGAGTATCTGCCATACCCGCCTGATGGCTGTCCTGAGTATGGGCAATAAATGCAGCTTTATTGCGTTCAACATAAAAAGTCTCATCATCCACAGGGTACATTTTCCCTATTTAACCAAACAATTTCCGGCAGAACTCAAAAGTAACACAAATAAACAGGCCTACTCCACCTTAGGAGGCTAACTAACTGTAGTATCCCTTACTATGTCCTACTGGAGCAGCTAATCCAGCTTCCAGTATAAATGAAAATGCATAGAAACCAAAGTCCGTTACATACAGTTTTTCTGGCAGACCTTATACCACAGATATTCAGACGCTCTCCAGTTTGTGTCCATCCAGTGCAGCCTGGATCTTGCTCTGAGCTCTCTCCCCCTCTCAGTCACGATCAGGTGCAGGCTAATTTATACAGAGAGGAGGTGTACCTGTTGGGGCAAGGCTTAACCCCTTCTTAGCCAGAGAAAGTTGCCCTTTTCAACCTCTCACTGACATACATAGTCATGTCCCCTGTCAACACCAAAAACATTTAGCAGAATACATTTTGGCCTACCCATAGGAAGAAATTTGATTTTATTTGATATTTTGTATAACAAAAGTGGGTCGCGACCCTGTGTTCAGTGGAAATGGTCACCAGCATTCCAAGTTCTCTTCAAAATCCGGCAAACAAAAGTGATGAAGGGACCGGACAGGTTCCGAATCATTGCCACGCATGGTGATATGACCTGCACAATGAATAAAAGGATTTCGTTTTGAAGAGAACTTGGAGTGCTAGTGACCATTTTTTCTGTTTTACAAGTATTAGGCGGCGTCATCCGCAGCCACTACAGCACCCCCCCCCCCACATTATATGGGGCTTCTCGGTCAGGATTGCGGTGGGACTATTTGCCTGTGTTCCGTGGGTCCCTGTGTGCCTTCCACTTTTCTAGGTGAGAGGCTCCACAGCCTACCCCCAAGCACAGCACTGTCAGTTCTTGCGCAAGCAGCCATTCAAAATATGCTGCCCGGTGCCGAGTGTCAGCTTGAGGTAGGGTGGGCTCCATATGTGTATTGCTTACAGTTCCCTTGCATGTCCTGTAGCGGAGCCTGGACCGGAGTGATGTAACATACTGGCTCCCTGCACCTCTACAGCGTGCGCAAGGGAGCTGTACAAGCAATGCACATATGGATAGAGCTCTGTCACAGTACAGCAGCCCACACTGGACCCCAGGCTAAGGATCCACTCCAGTTCTCATAAGGTAAGGAGACTGGGTGGATCTTAAAAAAGGAACAAAAATTATTTTTTTGGGAGTGTGTGTGTGAGATTGTGTCTGTGGTTGTGTGTTTTTGAGGACCCATTCACACTAGTACAGTGCGCTAATCGCACAGTCCCATGCAATTAACTCACTGTACTTCGCATCGCACTTACCATGCATTTTGGTGTGAAAAGTGCATTGCATTGCCATTCATTTGAATGACACCCCAAATGCACCGCCCACCCACAGTTCTATTGCCTGCATCGGAACGTGCAGCATCGCAATGCTGTGCAACTTGGGTCACAACTTAATGACTAAGGAAAAATGTGGGTCCTGAGGTTACACAGGTAATAATGTTTTTGTTTTATTTTTTTTAACTTGTTATCAGTTTTTTTCATTTTAATTTCTTTTATTATTTTGTACTTTTCTCGCTTAACTTTATTGCTATCACACAGGGGCTAACAAGCCCTTGTGTGATAGCATTCGGAGGTGACAGGTTCGCTTTATGAGCCTGCCCTCCAGACATAGGGACGCACTGGACTCTGGACATAGGGACGCACTGGACTCTGGACATAGGAACGCACAGGACTCTAACAATGTTTAAGTATTTGGTGTGATAATCTATGAATGTGTAGTACAGTAATTCCCAATCCCAATAGAAACAGCTGCTTAAATACACCCTGAAAGATAACCCCAGAGAGATCAAACTTGCACTGCCCTGGACTTACATACAATCCTTTATCACAGTAAAAGGAGTCAAGTATAATTGTATTTATCACAAGAACTTGCTCCACACCATTGATTCCCAGTCTGGCCAAGCACCTGAACCAGACCAATGTGAATGACAGTTGGAGGAAGTCTCAGTGTTGTGACCAGACAAGTGAGTCTAATCTGTTTAAGTATTAGTCTTTGTGTGAATAGGCTGAAAGTCCAATTTGGTGACTGAGAGTCAATCCAGCTTAGAGAATGGAAATGAAGCAGCTCTGTCCTAATGATGAAACAGAGAGAGCTGTGCATTATATAGACAGGAGGCTGGAAAATGGGTACCGTGTTGTGCAGGAACATCCCCTCCATGCAAAGATCCTTTTGTTAAACTGCGTTTATTTTGTATTAAAGTGAGCTGGAAGCCCTAAAACACACATTGGAGAGTGGATAAGTTCTGAAGAACTTTCTTTATGAAGCTGAACCATATAAAGCTTACACTATTTCTATACAATATTAAACAGAAATGTTTAGGAATGTGGCTGGAAATAGAACCAGTGTTTTTCTCTGTAAGCTATTTTTTGGGATAGTAAGCTCCTACTTTACCTTACTGCCCACACAGCAAAATACTTTACAATGTCCTTTTCTGATCCTCCGGAACTATCAAACTCATACCTTTTCACATATCTTAATATTCTTACCTATTACTGTCCGATAACCCTTAAAGTATTGTGCATCATGATATTAGCTTCACATTGGGGCTAGGCGCGACGTATATATGAATTATGGCTTGCCCAGGAGGTTTAATGCTTCTGACCATTGTAACCCACCCATGATTGATATGTGTGGATTTCTCATATACACGATGTAGCTACCGTGTTTCCCCGAAAATAAGACACTGTCTTGTATTTTTTTTAATGTACAACATTCCACACTTATTCATGTACAGCAGTCTACATGTATTCAAGTACAAAAATATGGTGATCAGGGCAATCAGGGGTGCCGTACCTTTCCAAGAGCAATTTGCTAACCGCTGGCCAGAATGAGCGAAGCGCGCTTTCACTATGGATTCCTCACAGGCGGGAGTGCATTTGGTATCACTACGCATGTGACAGGAGCCGGCGCTATAGAGGAGGCATCGGCTTATGCGGCTCTGCTCCCTCCGGTGCCGCCTCACTTCCTCTAGCGCTGGCTTGGTTGGCACCACTGATTCTCTCCCGCAGCTCTTCAAGTTCCCTCTTATGCCACCACCGGCCCCGGGAATGGTCACAACTAGGTCTTATTTTCAGGGTAGGTCTTATATTTTAACAATTCCCAAAGATAGTACTAGGTCTTATTTTCGGGGAAACGGTATTTATGCAATTCATTTTACACTGCCGTTCTCCAATGCTGAGTTATGGAAATTGGGTTAGTATTGTCACTCTCAGTTTATGACTCAGTGGGATACCACACATTCCTTCCTTATCCACCAGGCAATCTGTAGGGAAGCAGCTAAGCTGTGTAAGACAATTATCATGGCGTTAGAGATTTGCTGCACCTATTGTAAAAGATCATTAATGCTAATCCACATCAGGACTAGGGAAAGCTCTGTATAAACAATCAGAGTTTAGTGGTTCACTAAGGACTATAAAGATCACAGGCCCAGATTAGAAGATATCCAGTGCTGCAATTCGAGGACGCCTGGCAAAGTTAGGGCAGCCTGAGGTCAACTGAACTGAATTGAAGGCTGCGTTTTTTCAAAATGAGAGAAAACAGAATTTCATAGTTAATATTGATATGCTCAAACCTCATTATCATCACAGGTCAATTTTGAGGACAGATGTTTTCATAATACAAAATCTACTGGGCTGATTTCTTCCTTGTATAGAGGCTTAACTTTTCTGAGGGTACCTGTGCGGCAATCATATACACTATATTGCCAAAAGTATTGTGACGCCTTTACACGCACATGAACTTTAATAGCATCCCAGTCTTAGTCCGTAGGGTTCAATATTGAGTTGGCCCGCCCTTTGCAGCTATAGCAGCTTCAACTCTTCTGGGAAGGCGTCCACAAGGTTTAGGAGTGTGTCTTTGGGGATGTTTGACCATTCTTCCAGAAGCGCATTTGTGAGGTCGGGTAATGATGTTGGAGGAGAAGGCCGGGTTCGCAGTCTCCGCTCTTAGTCATCCCAAAGGTGTTCTATTGGGTTGAGGTCAGGACTCCAGTCAAGTTCCTCCACCCCAAATTTGCTCATCCATGTCTTTATGGACCTTGCTTTGTGCACTGGTGCGCAGTCATGTTGGAACAGGAAGGGGCCAACCCCAAACTGTTCCCACAAAGTTGGGAGCATGAAATTGTCCAAAATGTCTTGGTATGCTGATGCCTTAAGAGTTCCCTTCACTGGAACTAAGGGGCAAAGCCCAACCCCTGAAAAATAACCCCACACCATAATCCCCCCTCCACAAAACATTACACTTGGTACAATGTAGTCAGGCAGGGGCGGCAGAGTTAATTTTAATTTGTTTTTGTTTTTTTACTTTTTTTATAATTTGTTATCTTATTGTTTATTTTTTAATAATTATTTTCTTATTATTTTCTATTTTTTTCGTATTTTTACTTTTTTAATTACCATTTTAATGTTTTTAATTATTATTTCTTATTATTTTGTACTAATTTGTTTATATTTAATCATTTTTTTTAAATTGTATTTTATTTCACTTAACTTTATTGCTATCACATAGGAGCTAACAATCCCATGTGTGATAGCATTTGGAGGTGACAGGTTCTGTTTATTGACCCTGGCACCTCCAGGACAGGAGTTCTAGCATAGCGCTGTGCTAGAACTCCTGTGACAGCAGAGAGGGGAAGAGCACAGCTCTCCCCTCTCACTGTCTACACGGAGCAGCAGGGTTACTTCTAACCCTGCCACTCTGCTCACCACAACGGCGGCCAGTGTGGGACTCGGCGGCGGAGCGAGGAGAGAGGTAGTTGCGGGGGGATGGGGGACGAACAAGCGGCTTCACACTACATTTAGCCTTGCTTTCCCAAAGCAGGGCTAAATGTAGAAAATAACTAACTGCCCGCACCCGGGACTGAATGTTCCGGGCGTTGGGGGATTCCACATTGCTGCCGCCCCTCCGCTCCATGCTGCTCCGAGGCCTGGCCTCGGTGGCCTTGTGGGGAATCCGGGCCAGCAGACGCGTCCATCGGATTGCCAGACAGAGAAGCATGATTCGTCACTCCAGAGAACACGTCTCCACTTCTCTAGAGTCCAGTGGCAGCGGCATCCCAAGCTTTGCATTGCACTTGGTGATGTAAGGCTTGGGTGCAGCTGCTCGGCCATGGAAACCCATTCCATGAAGCTCTCTAAGCACTATTGTTGTACCAATCTGAAGGACACACGAAGTTTGGAGGTCTGTAGCTATTGACCATGCGCTGACCCCACTCCGTCATTTTACGTGGCCTACCACTTCGTGGCTGAGTTGCTGTTGTTCCCAGTTGCTTCCACTTTGTAATAATACCAGTAACAGGTGACCGCGGAATATTTAGTAGCATGGAAATTTTGTGGAACACCTGAATCCAATGATTTGGAGGGGTGTCCCAATACTTTTGGCAATATAGTGTACTTTTGGCAATAAAGTATGTCAGAATGCTGATCTGGGCAGCAGGCTTGATTGCGCTGACTGGAACACAATCTGGTTATATGTGTCTAAAAGTTCTTCCTATGTTATTGCCCTGGCCTGGAGAACTCGTATAAGGTTCTGATGAATTGGTATCTAAAGCAGGCAAGGTTTGTTACTGCCGCTTCCCCTAACTGTTTTCGGGGTTGTGCCTCTCCTGGATCTATGTTCCACATCTGGTGGTCATTTCCAAAGGTGCAGAAGTTATGGATTTGAGTGTACAATCTTCTTAGAACTCTCTTACATTGCGACCTCCCTCGGAATACCCTGGGAGGCCCTTTGGAATAAGACACCATGGACTGAAACTAAAATAATAACTAAGCTAGCCACCTTTGTAATTTTGGCCACTCCTCACACTATAGCAAGATCTTGGAAGAAACCTACACTTAACTTCAACAAGGTCAAACAGAGGCTCATGGGCACAATGATCAATGAAAAGTTAACAGAGATTCTGAATGACTCTTTTAGTACGTTTTTGGTCGCCTTGGTTTTATTACCTGCAATCCCTCGGCTTGAACCACGGCCTTTCATGAATGTAGCTCTGTTTGCGGGGATGGCGCACTGGGTATACTGCGCTTTCTATTCCTTTCTCTTTCAATTCTTTTCTTTACCTTTTTCTTCTTTCCTTTTCTCCCTTTTGCTGTTCTGTGTTCTTTTCTCAGACTGTACGACTTTACTTCTTGGTGTGTCTCCTCCATCTTGGGCTTGGGATATTACTCCTCTTCTCTTGATCCAGGTACTGGAAGTTTATGTCAACGGGTACCTGCTTCTCTTTGTTGCGGGTTGCTCCTACTGGTTTTGTCATTACTCAATATGCAGTTTAACTTTTTTCTTTATGTTGTATTTTTGCCTTGCATTTCCTGAGACACACGCTCTGTTCATTCGTGCTGTTTTGTACTGTTTTAATTTCTAGCAAAAACGAATAAACTGTCCACAAAAGAAATATAGTGTGGTCACCAACCTGCCCCTAACCTTTGATTTGCGAGTGAAGAATCAGCTGCAAACCAATAAGGTAATCTCTCTTCCCTCTCTTATTGTTATGATTTGCCTTATCAGCACATGTGTATGCAGCAGATCGTTATTGGTTCCTAGTACTCACTCCTTCTCCCAGTTTAAGGGCTGCTGTCTCAGGGAATTGCAAAAATGTTTAGATGAAGTAGATTTAGCTAATTAGTTGCATTTAGAAACACATTTCATGTGCTTGTATGTGTGTGGTTTCAATAGCTGCAATGAGTTCCACTTTAAAGAGACACTGCAACATTTCCATTAAAATGACGGTGTATGCAGGTAGCCCACCCCCTCAGGCAATTATAGTTGCTAACACTTGATCCCACATTGCAGCAGCAGGGACCTGGCTAACAGAGCTGGGATTTGGAATATGAGGAATGACAGTACCCATGTGACAGTACATTGCCCTGAGAAGCCAGTCACCAGGGCTAAAAAATGTCACATGGCGACATCTTCCTGCCTAAACTTCAGACACCAGGTCGCACCCGAGCTTAGACAGACCAGAATGCTGCTGCGGGAGGCGCAAATGAGCGTGGCTTGGTAAGTACAAAATCCTGGGGTGAGGTTGGTCTGGGTTGGTTGTCTAGTCACATTGATTTAAAATATTCTGCTATTAGTAAATAATACATAGCTTTAAATTGCAGCCATGTGTGCATGAATACCATTATTAATGATCTGGTTCATTCCTTGAAAATAGGGAAATAGTGGACAATAGAAAGCAGAAGAGAGAAGAATAACAGAGAAAAAAGGAAAAAGAACCGTAAAATATACTGGCTGTCCATCCGCAGAGTTACACCAACCACAATGTATTTTATACCCTATTCACAGTCTTATTCACATAGTTTATAAGCAACTTCTTTCTTTCATTTGTGGCAGGGTTGGGGGTGTCTGTAAATTCTGTGCTGTTTGTATTCCCGGGTCTCTTTTTTCAGTCTGCAGTAGGATGTTTGTAACTCATAATACAATCCTTGTGTTTGTAGTTTGCAGTAGATAAAAGCTGAGAGATTAGCTAACCCCTCCCTATACGGAAGAATGTGAATTGACCTCTGTTCTCTTTCAGTTTCATTTCTCTCTTCTGCTGTCAGCGATGGCGTCTGCTGATCTGAGACAGGAGCTGGACTGTTCCATCTGTCTGAGCACTTATACAGATCCTGTAATGCTGAGATGTGGACACAACTTCTGCCGGGTCTGTATTGATCATGTGTTTGATACACAGGACGGGTCTGGAGGTTATTCCTGTCCTGAGTGCAGAGAAGAGTTTCAGGATCGGCCCAGGAACATAACACTGCGTAACATAGCGGAGACTTTCCGGTCTACTCAGCCAGATCAGGAGAAGAAGACGGCTGGTATCTTCTGTACTCACTGTATTCACTCTCCTGTACCTGCTGTTAAGTCCTGTCTGCATTGTGAAGCTTCTCTGTGTGATGATCACCTGAGAGTCCACAGCAAGTCACCAGAACACGTCCTAACTGAACCCACCACTTCCATGGAGAAGAGAAAATGCTCCGTCCATAGGAAGATTCTGGAATCTTGTATCTGTGTGTCCTGCAGTTTGGCTGGAGAACACCAGGGACACAAGGTGGAGACTCTGGATTAGGCCTCTGAGAAGAAGAAAAAGAAACTGAGAACTGGTCTTCAGAAACTGATCACGGAGAGAGAGGAGACTGAGAGAAGAGTCCGGAGTCTGCAGGAACGCAGGAGAAAAGTACAAGAAAAATACCAGTAACAGAAAAATCAGCCGGTGTAACAGAGAGAGTCACTGCCCTGTTCAGAGACCTCAGGAGACATCTGGAAGACCTGGAGAAGAGAGTCCTGAGGGAGATCTCCAGGCAGGAAGAGCGGCTCTCACATCAATTGTCTGACCTGATCCAGAAGCTGGAAATAAAGAAGGCCGAGCTGTCCAGGAAGATGGATCACATTGAGGAGATGTGTAACATGACTGACCCACTGACTGTCTTACAGGAATCAGACACAGGGGACTTGTGTGATACTGAGGAGGGAGATGATGACGGAGAGAGACATGATAAACTCCTCCATGATGGAGGGGATCTGGATGTGGCTGGAATCTCACACACATTACACTCGGGGTTATCTGATATGATGAAAGGGGTAAATGTCTGCTTCATTATACAGGAGGCGTCAGATATAGTACTGGATGTAAACACTGCTCATAATAATCTACAGATATCAGAGGACATGAAAACTGTATCCATGTCAGATATAAAGCAGAATCGTCCAGAAACACCAGAGAGATTTCAGAAATATGCTCAGGTATTAAGCAGCAGGAGATATTCCTTAGGTCAACATTACTGGGAAGTGGATGTCAGTAAATCAGATTGCTGGGTAGTCGGGATGTGTTATCCCAGTATAGAGAGGAGAGGAGACCAGTCATGGATTGGAAATAATAACAAGGCCTGGGGTTTATACAGCAAAACAAATCAGTGTTTAGTGACCCATAACAACAAAGACATCCACTTACCTGACAATATCTCCAGTAACAGAGTAAGGATCTATCTGGATTATGAGGCCGGACAGCTGTCCTTTTATGATCTGTGTGACCCGATCCGACACTTATACACCTTCACCACCACCTTCACTGAGCCCCTTCATGCTGCATTCGGGATAGGGGAAGGTTGTATAAAGATAACTGGGGGGTCAGGATGGGAAAAGTGATCATATCTCATAGAATCAGCCCAGAGACCGGGAACACTACAGGTAGAAGAATATAATGGTTCATTGTGCAGCTTGTGGGAAATGAATTGGGTGGAGCTGCAAAAATGTTATTTTTTCTAGTTAAGTGTCCAGACACTTCTCTGCTGTTAATTTAATAAATATATATTTGGGGGTGATAAACAAAGTGTATTTATCCTTAAAGCCCATCTAAACTTTCTGTTTAAATTAGATAACTACATTCCCGGCGCATCAAAACAAAAGGTAGAAAGACTTACAGGTCGTTTTCCTGGGAAAGCTGCCACATCCTGAGTAGGAAAGCCGGTCTCCTGTTTGCAAGTTGTATAGAACGATTCTTGCTCTATGTGGAAGCAGTGATCTCTCTGCAGAGTTCCGAGTCAGAGTAAAAACTTCCACTCAGCGGGGGAAACGTTAGCTATGATGATTGGAGAGCTCTAGCTCTGACCAAAAATCAGAGAGACCACTGCTTCCTCACAGAGTGCAAGAGTCCCACTCTGCAGGTGCTGGTGGGGGGCACTGGCTTTCTAAACAGGCATGGAAAATAGTTTTGTTTTTCTGTACTTGGGATGTATCTAAACACAAAATAAAAATGTTATGTTTTTGCAGCTTACCAATTCTTAAAGTCTATTTCCACGTTTGCAGTCAAATTTGAGAAAACCCCTTGATATGTTTGGTATGTGTTCCCATTCATATAGCATGCCTAAAATTAAATGTTTCTTGCCTTTGAAATGTTTTGTTGCAGCAGGCAACATGGCTGAATCTGGGTTTTTCTCATCACCTTCACAGGGACCTCTCCTTATATAAAGACTGAGAACAGGAATATGTGGATTGTGTTTTTCTCATTAACATACAATGCACAAGCCAGGGTTGTAATCCTTTAACCCTTTATTAGGACAGGCAGTGTTCAAATCTACTTTAAAAATTATAATGAAAAAAGCCAGCACAGTACAGACGGGGTTAACACAAACCCTTACCAGCCGCTTTTAACATTACAAAGAAGGGGAAGGAAGTAGAAGTTTTCAAGAAGCCAAGAATCCCAAGTAAAGGCAATCTTCCTCTGCGGCTTTGGTCTAATATAGTTGGTAATTAAAAATTGTAGGCTGTATTGACCTTTATATTACTGGAGCATTGACAGGGTCATCAAGAACCGTGGGACTACAATGTACAGGAAATGTCAAACCTAAAATATTCATATGGTTTTATTATGCAATTAATATTTTTCAGTATACTGTATATTAAAAAAGTGCATATACTTAATTGCAGTTAAAGAAATTTCCTTTTTTTTTTAATGAAACATTTTTAAATTTAACCTCAAACATCCCTTTAAAGCGGACCTTTGGCTAAAAATCACATCAGTATGGAGCTCTGCATGCTGATATGAAATCATCTCACATTCATTAGTTAAACAAACATATTTTTCTTTTACCTACCTATTATTTTTCAGCTTCCTGGTCCTCTTTGAGAAAAGTGATGTCATGTGCCCGAGCGTTGCATCCTGGGAAGGTGACATCAGCAAAGCATTGCTGGGAAATCTCATCTGTAATCTCACAAGGTCTCAGGGAAAGGCATTTTCCTTCCCTGAGATGATGTGCATGGTCACATGTCCTAGTCACATGTGCCAGAGTTCCAGGAAGTATAGGGAGATGGAATAATCTGACCCTTAGTAAAAATGGCCGCTGTGAGAAGAATGGGGAGGAAGTATCAGTTTGTACATTGCCATTATAAAACATTTCTATAGGTGCCTTTGTTGTTATTTTGAAGATATGGTTAAAGTTCCTCTTCAACTCCTCCCTTCTCTCCTCCTTTTAGTTATTCATTTTTTCTTTTCTTTCAACCTTTCATATGTATGTTTCATTTTTATTCATTTTGTTACTTCACTTTTTGTTGTGTCATATTTGATTAACAATTGCACAAATATCTTAATAAATCCATTTACTTCATTTATGAATAACTTCACTTTGTTTTTTTGTTTTTTACCCGAAATGCCAATTTGTGTCTTTTAAATGAGACAAATCATAGAACAAAATTTGCACTTTTGTCTACGTTTACATTACTTGTTTTAAAAAATATATATATATTTTTTTTGTTTGGTTATATCTGTTTGCCTTTATATTGTATAGCAGATTAATTATTTTCACAAAACAATATTTTGCCAAAAGGAAGCCTTTTATGTTTATATATACACACACACACACACACACACACACACACACACACACACACATACACTGTATATGTATTACTTTGGGCAATAGTTTGGTCGTTAATTCCATATTACCAATCAATAGACCCATAGCAGAAATGTATAAATTACATTCATTAAAGGGCCAGTGCTTTGAGTGAAGTAGTGAAATATTGTCAGACCTTTCACCCATGACAAGCTATAGGCACTGTACTCATATGTCAGTTTGTTGTTTGGAACACCCAGCAATGGCCGAGCGTTATATCGCCCAACAATAGCAGTGTTTGTTATTACTTAGCTGTGGCACAGCGGTATCACCCTGCAGCTAGTTTTGTTGTCACCCAGCAGTGGTATTACTACTTCTATATGTTGATCATATGGTACAGGACACAGGCAATTCATAGATGACTGGGTAATATGGAGGCATCATCAGGTGATTAGACGCTGGTCAGAGCTGTGACCTCATATAACCCCTCCAATACAATTGAAAAGGGAATGTACTGTAGAGACAAATCTATAATTTTGCCACTGTATAGATCACTTGTCCGGCCTCATCTAGAGTATGCGGTCCAGTTTTGGCCACTAATACACAGAAAGGATGTCCTTGAGCTGGAAAGGCTCCAGAGAAGGGCAACTAAACTAATTAAGGGGATGGAGTGTAATGCTCTGATGCGGCTATTATGGTTGGAGTGGATCTCAGCTTCAGATAATAATTTTACTGGTTGTGTAGTTTTATCTACCTGCTACGTACAGGGTGACTTCACAATCCCTGATAGGGTTGACAGCAAACAGTTTAATGAGAGCAGCTGAATTGTATGGTGGAAAGACACAGATCAATGAAAACAGCTGAATTGTATGGTGAAAAGACACAGTTCAAATGAGAGCAGCTGATTTAGTTATTTGATACTAGCAGTTGATGATTCAGATGATCTCTGCTGCCACACAGTAGAATAGAGTAGAAAATGCGGGTCTCCAGTTCCTAGCTGCTGTAGGAGAGTGGACGAGGTGATCTCTAGGGCTGGGCAATGGCTTGGATGGCCGGTGAAGAGGGGCGCTGTCCGACCCAATATAGAGGTCCTTGCTGTGCAGCCGCAGAGGTACTTGCCTGGCGTCAGGCTCCTAGCACGAACGCCAGACAAGTGGCTCCGGCGGCTTAAGGAGAGGAAAAAGGAGGAGTCCGGTGACGCCGCCCTCCATGATGTCGCCCTCCAATTTCCTCAGAGACCACAACATACAGGTATCCTTAAAAACAAGATCACACAGGGACTCGTACACATGCATATTAATGCAGAATCACATACATACACGCAATAGGTTGAACTTGATGGATCTGTGTCTTTATTCAACCTCAAATACTTTGTTAAATTCCAGGAAATCCTCCATTATAAGTAGTGTTTTTAGGTGATAGATTTCTCCTCTCTGCTGAGGTGAGATGTGTGTAGTTTAATCTTTATGATGTCTTTAATCAAATTTCTCTAGCTGCACCTGGCCATGGTGGCGATCTTGCAACTTCTGGGTCGTTGCCCCACACTGAGAGATTTGGGTGGCTGTACCCAGACCCCACTGGACAGGAGATGTGGGGCCAGCCTGTTATGTACCTTTTGTTGTACAATTATTTTATTGCAACAGAACATAATTACAGATCATACAGTAGAAGTAAGGTCCAGCAGGTTTATACAATGGAAAATTGACTTAGAACAATACAACGGCGTATCAATGCATTTTGTAAAGTCATCCAATATAGAGCCAATGAAGGATATCCATATAACATCAATTAAAGGGTATGTCGAAAACAAAAGCCCCCGGTACAGAAACTAAAGTGGGACATAAGGACCGTAACGGTCTGTGTATAATCACCGGGGGTGGGCTAGCTTCTGGAAACCATAGCATGGATGCCAGCTACCTGCTGCTGCTGCAGGATACCAGCGGAGCCACACCAGTGGGAAAATAGTGGCTAACGTTCGTATGCCAAGCAATCGTTCTAGATCACGTGTTGCAGGTTCCAGAAAAAAAAAAAAACATAGCAGAACCTTGAGGTAAAAGAAAGAAAAGAAAAGTGGAAAGGGTAGGAGGGGGAGACAGACAAGGGAGAGAGGTGGCTGTGGGGGGAGTCGAGAGGGGCCCCGGCACCCCGACCAAGCGCGGCACCATCAAATCGTCAAGAGGTCACGATCCAGTCCCATCGGCTGGACATATTCCAGCCAGGGTGACCATGTTTTCTGAAAAGAGGCATGTGAGTCGTGCAAGGTAGCTGTAAGCTTCTCATGTACCATGATGCCCATGACCCTTTGTCTGACTTCCGAGAAAAGCAACGTTGGTTGTTTCCATGCTCTGGCTATGGTCTGTCTAGTCGCCAGGAATATAAAATTTGCTAATTTCCTCTCTCTTTTTGAGAGGCGAGTAATTGGCCTGCCTAGGAGGGCCTCCCAAGGGTTACGCACAAAAGCTGTATCAAAAACTGATCTCAGTAAGTTATACACTCTAATCCATAGCTTTTGCACTTTTGGGCAACTCCACCAGA